>NC_040025.1:10512371-10661134 GCF_000972845.2 Larimichthys crocea
TCCCCGATTGTTTTCCTTACTCCCTCTCTCAGGTACGGTGGGATATTCTGTACCCAGCCGAAACTGATCCTAGTACTGTTTTTTCTGGCCCGTATATTGTAACACAACAGTGCGTGACGAGCACTCTTCGTACCATCTGCAGTTTTTCCCGTCTCTCTCTCTTTCCTCTCACACTCCACGCGACCGGGGACAGTGAATCAAGTGCATAACTCACTTCGAATGCCCTATGACCTTTTTCCTTTTTAACGATCCCTTTAGGGAGGGTGCGCGTATGTGAGCGTCTGTGCGCGTCTCAGGGGGGTTATCCACTGTCTCGCCCCCCTCTAAGACGGCGAAAATACCTCCCCGGGTCTGCCAAAAACCGTTAACCAACCAAACACCCCCGTTTCTCCTCCTCCTCCCTCCTCCCTCCTCCATCCTCCTCTTCATTCTCCTCTTGGTTACTTCCCACATATGGACACAGTTATTTAGCCTCTTGTTGTATGGGGAACAAAGAGAGTGTAAGCAGCGGTCAGGAAGGGGGGGTAGAAATGTAGACGCATTATATCAATGTGCTATGAATCCTTACCCTAAGTCCCCCCCGTTCGCCTTCAAAGATGGAAAAACAAGCCTCTAGGTTTGTGTTGACCCAAACATTTATGTGGTTTTGTACAGTACGGAGAACAAGGGAGACATGGAGAGAAAGGGGGGGAAAGAAAAGAGATGTATTTTTCCAGAAAGAGAGCAGTTGTGGGATAACAGGAAGGCCAGAGAGTTATGGGGGGATCTGGACCCGAGGTACCAAAACATGGAGCCGTCTGGCCGGAGTCTGTGGTCAGCTCGTGAAAAAGAGAAACTGGATGAAGCGTGTATTATTTGATGTGGTTTCTACAACTAATTAAAGACACACACACACACACACAAAAAAAAAGGACAGCGTACCTGATCTGCCCGGCTTAGCTCATATTTGAACGGTACACTTTAAATCAAGGTATCAATTACACCCGGCCTTGAAATCTTTACATTTCAAAGCGTGGACGTGTGAAAGTAGATGAACATTTCCTCCTCGGAGAATGATCTCATTCTAAATCTGGCCAAGTCGTGATAGAGCAAGAGTAAGAGAAAATGGCAGTCAGAGACTGTAACATGCCTCCTTTTTTGGATTGCACGGTTAGTCTTGTATGTGTTTTTGGCAAAAGATTATTTATTTTTTTTGGAGTGTAACAAAAACCCTCTACGGCCCCCACTGCTAATGCTAGACATTACCTCACAAAAGTGGATTTATACAGAGGAAATAGCTAATCCCTCAGGTAATATGGACGTGAATCAGTCAGGCCAGACAGTGGGAGAGATCACACTCGCTCCCTCATCTCGGCTTCAGACGCAGCAGAGATAACCTCCTCCAATGCTGTGGCTACGTACGTGGAGGAGTGAGAGGAAAAGCTGTCACGTCTCTTTATACGTCCACTCTTGTAGCTCAAGGCCAGGGCACAGAGTGGTGTGTGTGGTAGCAGTGCTGTTCGAGCAGGCAGCAATAAGGGGTGGGGGTGGTTGTTGGTTTAATTCCTTGCACATATATGCCACCCATTTACACACACGGCCATGCTAATACACCCCAAAGGTGCAGTAAGTGTGTGATGCTGCATCCTGTCAAACACATAGCATCAGATTGTGTCTCCTCCTCCAGGGTGTTATTGCACATCCCCAATTTCTTCTCGACACACACCACACACACACACACACATACACAAACTGGCTGTCTGCTGACCGGCACTAATACCCTAATGGCGCTGTCCTACATACTTGGTACGCCGGTGTCTGTTGGCAACCTCGCTCGCCCACCCTGAGATGGAGGCGGATGGGGAGGAGAGGGCTCCTCTGCTCCCCATACTCCTGCTGTGTGTTGGCCACAGAGCAACTTTAAGGCCAGACCATGTTGGATTTTCATTATTTTTGGATCCACGCAGAGTCTTCAGACACATTACTGTTATTTATAAGCAGAAGTATTTCTTATACAGAGGTATTTTTTTTATATCTGTTCACACCAGTAGTCAAGCAGTGACGGGTTTTTGCTGTGCTCCATGTCCATTTTTAAAATTAGAAACAAGAAGTTTCATTTAATTGCCCGTTGCCCCGCCATGTTACTTAATTATTCAATTCATCACTGCTGTGAACACCGGACACCGTTTCTGCAGTTTTTTATCATAACGGCACGTTGAATTTCTCCACATTTCACAGGAACTTATGGTGATGAAAGGTTTGAATGTTTTCGAGTGTCTCTTAATACCACACTTAATACACTGTGCGATATATGCTGAAAGAGTTATGAGTCACTGTAATCATCGCTTCTCTCTGTAGTGGCCCTGATACCTTCATAGAGCACTTGAACTTAAGGAACGTGAAGCGAAATTCACAGTCCGGTTAGGTGCAAATTACATTCCGAAAGTTCAGCCGCAGCAATATGAAACTTCAGCAGTCTCAGTTGGCTTAATCGAGTGTTTCCAAGCTACTGTCTTTTTCAGTGTGTGAAATTCCCTCCCCTTTGTTTCCCCCCGCGCTGAGCTGCAGCAGAGATATTCAGCCTGGTACTCACATATAGGTTTGTCGCCAGAGCAAAACACCGGCAATGCGCTTACATCCGACTGCCAGGATGAAGTAATGCACTTCTCAGGTTGCCGAGGCCTGTTGAATGCGATTTTTTTTTTCAGTTTATTAGTTTTAAGCTTTAATGATGTCATCGTTCGATGACCTAATTCGGAGTCAGTGAACCTTACCGACAGTGGGGAAACAAAATACGACAGTTAGTGAGGTAGGCTGCGGTGTGATTATCGCTTGTTTCAATCTGGTGGTAACATGATTTAAATATTTGTTTTGTGACACTGAACACTAAAAAAACCAACTGCAACGAGCTGGTGACTTGTCCGGGCGGCGTGCCCACGCCTCTCGCCCACAGTGAGTGAGCTGGGATGGGCTGCAGCTCCACCGTGACACTGATGAGGATAAGTGGTTACAGATAACGGACAGATGGGTGCTAAAACAACATATGAGCAAAAGCCAGTTAACCGACTCTGGTGTTGAGCTGACATCAGTGAAATATACAGCAATGTCTTGCTGAAGTTATCTAACATTAGCCACGGGTTGTATATCCGACGAGCAAAGGCTGTGCTGCCAATATCTCCGAGTCTATTGAATAAGCCTTTCTCCCCGTTTTTGACATGTCACAGACAGCAGAGGTGCGAATAGTGAAATTAATGATGGCTGGGTTCCATTTAGCTGCTTCCTGGTATTGTGCGAGCTGTGCACGCTGTCACAGTCTGTGAAAGCTCTCGGGGACACGTGAAGAGAGCTGCACCCCTCGACGACGTTATTAAGAACACCTTTTTCCTGCTACGACATGTCAAAATGTCGGCTGTGAAAAAAAAAAAAGCCTGGCGCCGGTGCACGTGACTTCAAATTTGAATTTGTACGATGAGCTATGTGTTTTTATGATTTTTAAAATAAACAGCATGGCTTTAAGTTTGATTACATTTTTTTTTTTTAAACCTGAACACACACACAGCCTGTTTATCCATTTCCCAAATGTGACCTGCAGACAAATTGGAGGACTTGTATCCATCACCGCTCCTCCTCGCTCCCTACCTGATTGCCACACTGCGCCGCGTGTCTGTCAGCGTTAGTGTCATAGACAAGAGATGGTCTGACAGAGCCTGGCTGGTCATTACAGTCCGTACCCTGAGCAGGGGAAGTGCCAACTGTCTGAGCTCCTATTTATCCAGCCATCCCTGAACCCTCCACCCGCACCCCACTCCCTTTTTTGCATATGGAAGAGCGAAGCAGAAGCTTTGCAGTGTGATGGAGGTGTGTATTGACCCAGCGAGGCGATGAGGATGGAATACTAATAGGGTTAATAGAATTAATGCTGCTGTCACCCTTGGTTGGGGAGGAGTGCCAGGCTTCTCTCTGGCTGTGTGCGAGCTGATTTGCTTTCTGCTACACTCGGGCTCTCATTTGAACGCTACCTCTCTCCGTCTCTGACTCTTATTGTTATCTTCCGTCTTCCTCCCTCCCTCCCTTTCTTGATACTGTATCTTTCTATTCCTCACTCAGTCTCCCCGTCAGATACATAAAAGCCGCTTTATTATTGCACTTTTGTCGCAAACGTCCTTTGTTCATTGTGTTATTGATTTTGTAAAGTGGTTGTGATCTATAAGTCTTTATGCTCCTTGTGTCCTTGCAGGGGCCTGATTTGTGTGTGTGTGTGTGTGTGTGTGTTTATGATTCTGCGCTGGTCCTGAGGCAAGCAGTGCATGTGTGTGTGTGTGTGTGTGTAATAATGGAAGCTTGACATTTAAAGCAGTGTATTTAGTGCCACTGAATTAGCATACTTTAACTGGCTGGTCTATTTCTTCTGGAGAGAAGCAGGCATTAAATCCTGACGCAAGATTGGTGGGCAATTTTAAAGAGCTTTAGTGAAGATTCATAGACTACAAAATGTGCTGGCATCACACACAAACACACACCAACACACACACACACACAGTCCTCTCTACCTTCTCCGTCTCTGTCTCTCTACTTCTTTTTCAACTCACTCTGACCCGAGTGTACGCCGCTCGTCTGTTCTGCAAACGCAGCGTTTTTCCCCTCCTGCCGCTTCAGAGCATGTGTGTGAGTTATGAGGGGATGTGAGAGGATGAGGGAGTGTGTATGTGGGTGTGTTCGGAGAGGGGGGGGGGATAAAGGAAGATACTCTGTCACCAACACATGTCTCTGCTGATGAGTATCTCTGATCAGGTCTGGTCTATGGAAAAGAAACGCAGGGCCTGTTGCTGTTTTGCATGTTTAATGTACAAACAGGGACACACAGCCGCAGTGTATGAAGTCGGTACAGTGCCCGTGTGTGTGTACACAAGCGTGTTGCTTGTCTGATTATGTGTGTTTGCGCTGTCATGAATGTGCATGGGAATGTTTGAGACCACAACTCATTCCTCACAGTGTTTTCTAATTAGCAGACTAATGAATCAAAGCCTGGTTTGGTGCTGCTCTCGCATAGAACGAATATGCCTGAAAGTCATTATCTTGTTTTATGTGCAGACAGGATTACACATGCTTGCTTGGACATACTTTACAGAGCGGGGAAGTATAAATGTCATCTAGACTATACGGGGCTGAATTATTTATGTGCAGTAAAGCTTTTTTTTTTAAATTCAGTTAGTGTTTGGCTTTTTTTTTTCATGTGTGCTGACCTCACAGACGTTTAACGCTACAGTACAGTGGTTGGATAATTAGGCCACACAAGAAACACACAGACACAAACACACGTGCATTATCGTTAATGTGTACAGTATAGCATCAATTATACAGCGCCGCGGTAATAATGTAAACCAAATAAAGGCTCGCTCGCCCCATTTATTTATTTTTTTCACTTTTAAAACAATGTAAAATATGGTGTTACACACGTTGCATTATTTAGGAGGTTATTTCATCACCTTAAAAAACGCCTGCTCCACTGATGTAACACTTCTTTTCCAGTGGAGGAAAGTCTGACAAGGTATTTCATTTCTGTAAATTGATGTGTTACTATGCAAACATGATGACACTTTTTAAAATAATCCCATGATATGTTTATATTCGCGTATGGCGCCTGGTTGACCGGCAGCCCTGCAATTATTAACACGGAGTGCATCTATTGAATTATGTAATATTAAACTGTAAAAATGTGAAAGGAAAACCTTTTGTTCCAGCATAAAATCAAAATAAATGCGAGGGCTGATACCAAAGTCGCAATGTTGGTGTTGTAAAAGCACCAAGAAGCCGTTAACCCGTGAAGATAAATCACATTTAACTGGAGTCATGACCCCATATATCCTGTTTGTATCCTGAGAGAGAGTGTTTGTGCTGGAATGCTGGCGTTTCCTGGCAAACTGATCTCACCACATGTTCTCGCTTGGGGGGGGGAAACCAACACTGAGCCAACCAAAAAGTCCCTTGAAGGACAGAGACTGACAGAAAAAAAAAAAAAGATGCAGGCGTGCTCTCTTAACCAGTTCACCCTGAGCCAAACACAGCCTTAACAATAGTGATGACATAACAGTTTTTCAGAAATCTCCAAACATATCCGCACACACACACACACACACACGCACACACACGCACGACATTCACATGAACGCACACTTCTTTCGGTTGGTTCCCCGCTGATCTCGTGCCCAAGGGGAGAGAGGTTACCATGGCAACCCTTGTCCGGCAAACGGGTTTTGGCCTGCTTTTCTTGTGAGCATGTTGAATGGGGTCACACAATCTCCCTCCCACCTACCCACCCACCCACCATACACACACACACACACACACACACACAACTCACCAGTAGCATCACTGTCTCCACCGCAGAGGACTGATTGGATAACCCCTGTCCCCCTATAGTTCATCCCACTTTTCTTATCCCTCTTCCTCCTCCTCCTCCTTCCTACTTTGTTTCTGTTGGTCCACGGAGGTTAAAGGTTCACTGCGTGGTGTCCATCTTACCCTTGTCTCTTTGTGGTACCCTACAGGAGGAGCTCTAATTATCCTAGTGGTTGCTGGGGACTTGGTAGGTCATGTGTTATAGGAGGTGAAAGGTTGTGACATGTGTCTCTATGGAGCTATGTGTGGTATGGGTTGGTTAGGGAAGAGATGCACCTCTTCGGCTGAGCACCTGTGCCTTATGTCGGTAGTCATGGCTCAGAGGAAACTCAAAGTAGGCTGCGGACATCACAGAGTTATTGACGGATCAAGGATGGTGCCAAAAATAAACAGAAATATGGATCTCACAGATACATTTTTCTGCTTCGAGGGATAATCTTTCTCATGTCTTCCCTCTATGTATTCATCATTCTATGCGATATATTCCGCGCCCCCCTTTATTCTGCCTCCACATTTATCTCCTTTTCTTTATGTCCTCTACCTCTCCCCCAGTCCCCTTCAGGCTCATGTCTCATTACATGCCACTGTACTTATCTGTAATAGGTCCAGCATATGTCAAAAGGGGGGGGGGGCACATTAATGTGCACTTCATTGAGTGTCAAAGCTTCATATATATGTAATAGATTCATCAATTGCACGCTCGCAAATACATCTCAGCGATATCGAACACAGCTTGAGACGTATAGGGAGGTTATTAAAGCCAACGCGCATCACAGGTGTACAAGGTGGGCTTGATTGAAGTGCTTTTATATTCTCATTTGCCGCGCCGATCCCGCCGGCTATAATTTACCAGTATCTCTCTTCTACCTGCCAATCTTTGTCCCACATTTAAAATCGCACAAACCCGGTGGGAGAAATTGAAACAATCTCAGCTAATTTGCCCCTCACCTGAACCTTTTTCCCGAGCTGCTTTTGCGATTCACACATCTCTGTGATCTACTTTGAAGACGTGCCGAGGGAGAAAACAGGAGGTGTGATGTTTTCTTCTTGGTTTCAGACTGTTTGACATTCCTGTAATAACTTTTGTCTAACCACCGGCGCTTTGGCTCTGTGTACTGCTTGTAATAGTCGTGTGATTGCTTTGTCCCTCGCTTATTTACTCGTATAAAATAAGATTTTCCTTTCTTCCTTCAGCACGTAAGACCTCCACCTTTTGAAACAAAACTCTCCCAGGAGAGATGGCTCCATTATTAGAAATAAGGCTTTTGTTACGAGGTGTTTGTCTGTGATAACATGGAAAAATGTTAAATATAACTGAAAGCAAGCGCGTGGGCTTGTGTATAATTGTTAAGTGTGTGTTTCATCTTGGTATGGTATATTGTGCAGGCCTGTACATTAAACCTCTGCTAGGGCTAACTGCTTGTCAACACCAGGGCTGAAGTGTGAATGCTGCTGTGTCTCTGTTGGGAGTAGCCGCAGTGCTAAGTCCTTTTTCTCACCTCCCCTTTACACTTTGCCAATTTTCATTCCTACTCTTCGACGCATCCCCTCATCTCTCTCCCTGTTAGGTCCCTCTGTTCCCTCTATCTCTAACTTTCTTCTGTCGGGTCAGCCAATAAAAGGAAAAACTTCTTGTGGCGTCAGCTATTTAGTCTGCGTACACAAACCATTCTTTTTCTTCTCCATATCGGAGCGCCATTTGAGTAGAAAAAGTGGCTTCCCCCACTCGGCTGGCGAACCCCAGTTTTGAGGGCTAAGCAGAAAATCCCTCCTACCACATCCCTCCGTTTTTTTTTTGCTCTCTCTCTAAACCTTTTTTTGGCCGGAGTCCATCACCAGCACGCTGGCCCCTGTTCAGTGTTTTAATGTGGAGCTAAATATAGGCCCTCGCATTGTGCCGCTGTGCTTTTAATATGTGTGTTTGGGCTGATCAGAGTTGAGGCCTGATCTCATCCTACCGCAGACCCCTAATGCATGCCGCGGTCTTCTGGTTTCTATTTGGACCCGGGGGCAAACAGGGGAAAGTGCTGATACAGTCATGTTTCGGGGGTTGTGAGTTATGCGACGATATTACAGAGCTAAAATGGAATCGAATCAGTCTTGGATAGAGCTATTATGGTGACGGCTGTTGTAAGACTGCTTGTTAAGCCTGGCCCGGGAATCCGTTTAATGGGATGTTTGCTTTTCGATGTTCACTGACAATCAATGATAGTAAAGAATTGCTCATTTGAATGGTTATCATGTGTGATTTGTCGGGTATAGACTCCATCCTGCACTGCTGTCCAATCAGATGAGGAAAGATGTTGTGCAGGAGAGTGTTATGTGCTTTGTGCATGGGGTGGAGAGACAAATCAATAGGCTTTATTGTGCCTGGACAGAAGTATGAAGTAATTGCCCCTTGTATTGACTAAAGGGCTCAGGTCATTTTAGGAGATATTGCCCCTCCGTCCCACCATGCCTCGCTCTCCGCCTGTCTTCCCACTCCTCCATCACCCCAGAGAGGCCTCTCCGTCCTCGGTCTGTCCAATGCGAAGTGGCACTTGGAGCATATAGGCAAGCGGGCGTACATACGCCTTATGGGAGCTTATATTGTACAACAGGAACAGGAACAGAAGAGGGCGGCGTGCTGGGCTGGTGGGAGCCATCGCACACACACACACACACACACACACACACACACACACACACACACACACACACACACACACATACACACAGCACATTTCTACATGCCGCTCGCTACTGACACCAGAATTCTTCAGCCTGACAGTGGTGATGGATTAGATGCGTTATCGAGGCGGAGAGAGGCCCCATGTTTTCTCCCCAGTGCGCGGAGAAAGAAAGTGAGAGAGAGAGAGAGAGAGAGACACACACACACACACACACACACACAGAGAGAAAGACGGCTGGATAGCCTGTACTCATTCCACCTGAAGTCAAGAAATACAATAGCAGTCTGCTACATTTCAAGCCAGGTTTCCAGGACAGACATGCGAATAGATAGAGATAGTGAGCCCGGTTTGTACACAGTGTTCTGCCAATTGTTGAATACAGGCGGCTGATTTGTCTGTCTGTCTGTCTGTGTATGTATGTGTGTGTGTGTGTGTGTGTGTGTGTGTGTCTGTCTGTGTATGTGTATGTGTGTGTGAGTCACTTATGTTCCTGCATGAACCGTGTACATGTGCCTAGATGGTGTGTTGGTGATAAATCCCCCCCTGGGTGACTCATAGTCCACCAGTCCACTCACCCTGATGCAGCCTCCACTCACACCCAGAGGGACTGACTTCATCCTGGGCTGGGCATTATGCATCCATCACCAGGGGGGGGTGGACAATAGATCTGTCAGTACACCTCATACACTAGTGTCACCCTTCTTTCACCCTGCCGTGTAACATGTAGTACCCACACTCACATGCTTGTACACAAACAATAAAACACAGAAGGTTGCTGGGCTTTTTGTTTTTGGGTGCACTATCCTGCCATAGCACTTGCGATAGATCTGGAGTGCTGAACAAGAGTGAACGTTTCGTACGGAAGGGGTGAAGCAAAGGGCAACATTACGTGTGTGTGTGGGAAGGTGGCGCTTTCTTCCTCAAAGTTGTGTTTGCAATGCAAAACCGATGGTGGTGAGAGCGCCCGGCTGTCACAGAAGCCTTTTCGGATCGTGGATGCCTCCTGACAAGCTCCACTGGCTCTTAAAACGCCGTCAGCTGTCACCTGTCGTCTGGGCCGAGGTGCCGACCAATCACAGCATCTAATTCGAGGCCTTTTTACGGAGGCTTAGATTGGTCCCGTCAGACGTATTGGATTTGATCGGATAAAGGTTTATTGCGGTCATTGTCGGATCCCTCTTGACCTGCGTCTTTTTTTCAGTCTGCGTGACCCCGACTCGACTGCACATCTCCCCCCTCTCTCTCTCCTCTCTGGTGTCTCTGTAAGGGGTCAACGCATCGAGACAGAGCGAGACAGACGGGGTGTGTGGCGTCAGCGGCGGTGTGTGCTTTCGCAAGAATCTAATCCAGTGTGTGGGGATCAGCCAAGATAAAGGCAATGCCTATCACTTCAACATCCTAGAACTGTTGAACTGGATTAGTGTAGATGCAGGCGATAGCTGCCCAGATAGGTTACTCAGGGAGTTCAACTTTCACTCTGCGTTCGAGCACAATGTGTTTCTGATTCTGAGCAGTGAAAGCACAATCTCCCTTAAATCAACTTACCATTGTGCTATTCTGGTACAGGGTGTAGGTGGAAAGGCCTACAATTTGACTTAATCCTGTCCTGGTACAAGGTGTTAGTGTGGAGTGTGCTGTGTGTGGTTTGGTAAAAAGGTTTCCCATGCGTGGGTTTGCAATCCGCTCTGCCAGCTGAAATACGGTGGTAAAATAATGTACAACCCTCACATGGATATGTATTGGTGTTGGCAGACACCTGTAAACATGTGCGTCCTGTTTCAGAAACGCTAACCTCCCTCAAGGCGAAGGGTTAGAAAATAGCCTCTCTCTTTTTTTTTTCTTTTCCAAATCTGAAAAGAAAGCAGCTCTCAGGTAATAGTTAACATCTGCGCCCATTAAAGGAGAAACATTCTTTAAAAATTGAGTGGCTAATGTTGAACAAACACTCGGAGACGAGCTGTAAAAACGGAGACGAATCATCCCTCACTGTGTTTTGCTTTTTTAAAAAATGTGTTTCAATGTTTTCCCTTTTAAAAAAAAACTAAATTTGAACACTGTCATTTTACGTGTCACATCCTCTGCGTGCAGTGTTATGATTGCACCACTTGGAAACCGGTCATTTTGGATATGTTGCATAACAGCGTCTATAAGAGGACACACAGTTTTGGGGCTTTTTTCCTTTTTCTTTCTATCTCGGGCAGCATCCGCGATGCAACTACAAACACACATTTGATGCACTTTTACCCCCGGATTTATTCAGCACTTTTCACTCAGCAAATTGCTTCACACAGACTCGCGCAGTCGGGGATCCAGTGTCTGGCACTGTGTTCAAAACCAGTGAGACCAAGGGAGAGAGAGAGAGAGAAAGAGAAAGAGAGGAGAAGGGCAATTTGAATTGGAGTTTGGTCAATCTTCAAACGTTTTTTCCAGGGTGCTTACATGGTCTGATCAAAAGCACCCCACTGGCACAGGCCCTTGTAGCCACAAGGGGAAGCCTCTGATGCAGCTGCCACGGCTTCCCTACTGGCCAAACCCCCTCCTCCTACTTCCCACCGGCTTACGCCTGACTAGGTGCTGCGATTTAAAGTTTGTACATACAAACAAAACTTTTTGAAAAATGTGGCAACTTTGCCCCCCAAGGAGGCTCCTCATTAATATCACAGGAATCTTGTTTTCAGTGGCAAAAATCTAAAATGATTTCTAAGATGAGGTTATTTTTGGGAAACATTTTGAAATGTATGTATGTAAGAGACTCTAAATATCCCGTAGATGTGTGTACGTGTATAGCTGTTGTCTCTATGTGCCCTGTGATGAGCTGTCGGCTTGTCCAGGGTGTACTCAGCCTTTCGCCCCAAAGTCAGCTGGGATAGGTCCCAGCCCCACTAAGACCCTGCAAGGGTTGGATGGATGTTTAAAAGAAGAAAGATGAAACTTTGACTTGACAAAGCATATAAAGACAAATACAGGGTGGTAGCATTTTGAAATAACTGTAGAATGTGTCCAAAGTTATTTCAAAGTGGTGAAAGCGGTTTGGATTTTAAAAACTAAATACGGCAACCGTGCGTGTGCTCCAGGATTTCTAGCTGGTTGATTAAGAAGTCCTCCTACTCAGCGATGCCTGGGGACATTTATTTCCGTCCTCAGTTCTCCGGGCATCTTTCACAGTGATGCTGTGTGTGCGTCTGTTTGGTTTGTATATGAAAGAACATTGCACGCCTCTTGGATATTATGAGCCTTCACTTTCTGACCACCATTTTTTGGACATTCAAGCCCCAACACTGTTTTCACAAATATTAACTACACAGGCCGCGGTTCCCCTCAGGATACATGGAGAATGTTTTTCCACACTCTCATCCGTCTTCACCTTTTTTTCCTCCCCCCTCTCTTCCTCACTTTACTCAGTTGCAGCTCCCAGACGCTGCTGATAGAGAGAGACTAGCTAATGGCTGTGGTGTTGAAATAGGGGGGACCGTGTTAGACCAGGCCAGACCGAGGGCAGTTCTCTGGGGTAAGAGGGGGGGGTAGGTTGGTCCGGGGTGGAATAGCGTCAGATGGGCTCGAGAGTATGAAACCTGTCGGCTGATAAATAATGCAGGGTCAAATGGGGCAGAGTTTAAGCACCTGAGAGAGCAGGTAAAGTGATGCTGAGGAAATAAATGTTTTGGGCCGGAGTGAGCGGCTCACTCAGGTGGTAGATACGCTGCTGGGAAAGGTAGCATGGGGAGTGAGTGAGGTCAACAGAGTTTTTCGACAGAATTATTTTTGCTCCAGTAAGCACTGGTTTCTCCTTTCACTCGCCCAAGGTTTTCATTTTCCTCCTTCCTTTTTTTTTAATAATTTATTTATTTTGATAATTTTTTTTCATCTCATTCGCCCACCCAGGGGTGAGCCGGGCCCGCCCACCCGCCCGTCCCGTGAAGCACTAACCCACGTCGCACATGTGCACACATTTCATCACTTCCTTACGATGTCGTGGGTGTGTGTGTGTGTGTGTGTTTGTGTCTGCATATGTGTGAACGTAACACACTTTGCCAGATTTACAGCTACTGTAGAAAAGCCGCTTCTTGATGTGAAAAGCAACTGCTCGTGGGTGTGTGTTTGTGTGTGTGTACGCGGTGGGATGGAGTGTCAGTTATGTTGCATGAGGCGTAAGCCTAAGCTGTTGGGGAGGGGGGTAAAAAAAAGTATATACAAAAGAAGCAGAGACGGAGAAACAGATGGTGTCGGTGACTGGGAAAAGGAAAAGGTCATTCATTATTTATCTCTTCGTATACACCTCTGCACTCCTGATTGAATGTGTTTGCTTAACGGGACACTGTAACTGTTTTAGTAATTGCTCGGGCCGGTATGCTGTTGGTGTTTAACAGAAGTGTGTCTGGAGAGTGGAGGTTTTTTGTTCTGGACTAACTCTAAAACAGCTGTGTGTTGGAGTGTGTGTACTCCTGGCCAAAATGCGATTTTTTTTTTTAGAGGCCCCTGGACAGTGGAGAGAGAGAGACTGTGTGATAGCAATCTGATTCAGATGAACTGCAGGCGGGGAAGGGGGGGGGGGGTTATCTTGTGATCCCTAGTGGCTGCCTGCTAGGACACATATCACAGCATGACAGACTGCTCCTACGGGTGCACACACACACACACACACACACACACACACACACTGACACAGTAGTGAACAGAACAGCGCTGGTCTGGCTACGCCGCCGACATGCTTTATGGATGAGCATGTTTGCTGAGGTCTCCCTCGCACACTGCAGTGTCAGTAACCAGATGAAGACTGGCACGGCCCCCACATCCTGCCTTTTCTCCTCCTACATATGGTTTTCGCATATGTCTTTCTTTTTTTCTTTTTTTTCCCCGTTGTTTGGATTAGCTTGCCAAGGTCAGACGTAGGTCAGCTGTGGAAGACTCAAACCACTTTGAGCTCTGGCCCTGAACTGTGCCGCCTGCTGTCGTGTACTCGGCTAACCCTACAGGCTTTGATGGCAAAGCTCTGGGGGCTTTGTGTGAAACTTACATCACGTTTCTTTTACTTGACCGTCCAGCAGTTTTGACACACACACAGGCACACACAAACAAAGGCCCGGGTGCGCGGCGCATGCACATTTGCTCGCATCCCCTCCTAGTTGATCTCCTTTTGACAGACATATGACCTTGACTTTCCCCTCTGTGATGTTTTGTAGAGAGTCTGTCTGGCTCTTTGGTGCTGTCACCATTTGAATAGATAGATGGATGTTTGGGTGGAGTGAAGGCAGGCGGAGATGGACAGATGATAGAGCCATCAGCTTTCATGGGTGGAGGAGGTCCCATTGACATGGGGACATCACGGAGACATCTCTCACGTCTAGCACCGGGGCCGCCTCCTTGAGATTTACTGTGCTGGCTATATATTTGTCTGGTGGGATCTGATGAATAAAGACGAAACAGGGGCCGGCGTTGGCCCGTTTGGGTCAGGGAGGGTCATGTACTTCATATAAGTCAGGCTTTTCCCACTGTTTTTGTAGTTAGGTGGTCTTGGCCTCAAGTTCAAAGCTTTACTGAGGGAGTACATCATTCGTCAGGAGAAAGAGGAAAGGAAAACAGAGCTAAGGTTTCACAAAGGTCCAATAATATCAGCAAATAATTCCTAACAGTTGTGGTAACCCCATCCTACAAGGAATCACATTAACCTCATACCATGCAATAATACAAGGGCCACACAATGAAAAAGAAACTTAATGAATCACCTCTCCGCTGTTTTCACTTCTTCTTCATTCCACTCTCCAAACATCCACCGCGGAGTATCTCCACCAGGCTGTTTCTCTAAGTCGCCAAATGAATAATGATAGATTGTTTTGCAAATATTATTTGACCCACGTCTGTCACTCCTGTCAATCACTCTTCATCTGTTTTCCCCTCCCTGCTGTTACACTGATATAAATAGCAATCATTGACCTGTTCGTGTTCCGTGTGTGTTCCCCAGATACGAGTCGACGGGCCTCCGCACGGCGGCGTCCAGTACGAGACGATATCGGTCATCAAGGACGGCAGCCCCGTCCTGCGAGACATGGCCTTCTCCCTCGACCGCAACTACCTCTACGTCATGTCTGAGAGACAGGTAGGTGTCGAAAAGACAAACGCATGCAAACCTGTGCTCTCTGATTACACGAGAAGTGGAGAATGGATGATTTAAGTGCATCTTTGTGTGTGTGTGTGTGTGTGTGTGTGTGTGTGTGTGTTTCTGTGTGTGCATATGTTTAAATGTCACGCAAAAGGGTGTGAAAGTGTGTGTGTGTGTGTGTGTGTGTGTGTGTGTGTGTGTGTGTGTGTGTGTGTGTGCTCGAGCAGGGCCCCAAGATGGCCCACCTCTCAACTTCACCAGCACCGCCACCCTCTGATAGCTATAAATAACCTGGGTGGCACAGCAGGGGACGTTGTGACAGCGTTTGATAATGAAGGAGAACAATGAGGGCAGGGAGAAGGAAAGAAATAGAGAGACAAGGAAGAGACAAGGTAGAATGAGAGAGAGAGAGAGGGAGAGAGGAAGATGAAGGGCACTTGCCGGCTGGCTGGCTGAGGCAGAGGATGTGGGGAAGAGTGATGAGGGAAAGAGGGACAGCTGGAGGAGCATGAAACTTAGACAGAGTAAAGAGAGACACCGGGAGAAAAAGAGAGACAGAGTGCAAGGTCATCCTTTCACACTTCTAATGAAGTGACACAGCATTGCGTGGTGGGTGGGAAGCAGCCGATGGCCATCAATGCATCTGACATACTAAGTAGGCGGAGCAGGCGAGGGTGGAAGGGGGGACACGAGGACATGGTAAGGGGTGAGGAGATGAGAGGAAGACATGATAGGGTAGAAAAGAGATGAAAAGAAGGAGGAGAAGTGAGGAGAGGAGAGGAGAGGAGAGGAGAGGAGAGGAGAGAAAGACATGATAGGGTAGAAAAGAGATGAAAAGAAGGAGGAGAGGAGAGGAGAGGAGAGGAGAGGAGGAGCAGCTGCAGGGGAGCGTGGCAGCGCGAGCAACCCTAGAGACAGCCGACGTGCGAGGCTGTCAGGGTGAGGTGATAGATTGCCGTCCTCTCTCCTTATCTCTGCTTTTAACACACTCAGCAACTGGCTGGCCAGAGCTCACAGGTCAGGAGCCGTGGATGTGGTGTGAAGGACTTATTTATTAAATAGTAAGTAAGTCGAATTTAAAGGCCATGGAATATCTAATTTTCACTTTCTGAGATGAGATATGTCCGAATATTTTATCAACTCTACCTCTCTGTTACTGTACACAGGGCCTAGTTCACATTAGATAGTGGATTTATATTACGTCTTATATTCACATTATTTATTAGTCACAGAGGAGGATCAGGGGCTGTGGCGAAATGCTGCAGGGTTGTCAGGGGGGCCTGATGTGGTGAACATAACCGCTGTGAAACAATCTGGAAATAATTTTTCATTTCGCTGATTAACCAGCTTTATCAAGTCCGTGCTCAGTTACTCTCATTCACTGTCTATGTCTCTCGACCACAAATCACGCTCTCCCTCTTTCTCTCTCTCAGATCATCGGACACAAACTAAACTAAACTTCTTCGTGTCACTATTTTACAGCGTAAATTGTAAACCAGAAACAGATTCAGAAGCTGGGTACATGAAATAAACAAAGCCAGAACACGACAGGTCACAGTTAAGTCCATGGATCCACCTGGATAGTCTCAGTTTCAGGCTGACTATTGAGGTCCGACCAGTCTCAGCGTCTGATTGGAGACCACAGCGTGACGTTGGGCTGGTTTTTTTTTTCCAAAAGTTGTATCCATCTCAACTTCTCCGTTGCAAGACACTGCATTTTTGGGGGGAGGACAAAGCACTTACTCAAATGGAAACGGAAAAACTTACCACTGAGGCCAAACTTTGGCCTTGAGATGAAAAGTACCGGGAATGCTTACACCCATGTTACCTTCTGTTTGTTCCACTGTGGAAATGTGGGACCCATCTTCCTCCTGTTCTAGGTCTCAAACGGGTCTTAGAAAGTATAAAGTTTGATCTTAAAAAGTGTGCAGCAACCCGGATAGTGTCTCTTGCTGAGAGCTAGAGGAGGAGAGGAGTTAACAGGTTTAGTGTAATCTCAGCATCTATAACTAACCCCATTAAAAAACCCTGTTGAAAGGTTGCTCGTTTCTAATCAGACACTTTCCTGCTGCGAGAACAAATGCGATCGTGATAGCGCCGTACTCCAGCCGGCGTTACTGCTGAGATTGTTCTTAGTAAGACATACAACAGAGATGATATTTGAACACAATATTTAAAATCTCAAATCTCCCTTATTATTAACATTTAGACATTACATCCGCCAAAATGTTTTCACAGATGTCTCGGGGATAAGAAATCAAATCTGCTCCATTCCAACACAAACATGATATATTCAAACGCGTCTGACAGCTGAGATGATAACTCCGTTTGCGAGGCGTGACATAGATAAAGACCAGTTTTTACTGAGCCTAAAGTCTGTTTCCTATATTTACCAAGTCCTTTATTCCCACTCATTCTGCAGATGAAACAAGCTTTTGATGTGTGAGTTCATAACTGCTAGTCATCTGAATGAGGAGTGATGCTGGTGAATATTATTAGTATTCAGCTTGTAAGACGCTTCTGTTTTGCTCTCCGGGGGGTTGGGGAGGATCGAAGCAGACAGACACACACATACTAAAAAATGCTTTCAGCTACTTCGGGGATGTTACCCTGCGTGTTCAAGGATACCACTCGATAGTCACACCTGACAGAGTAACCGGATTGGGATTTAGCTCGGCCGCACACTCATAAATTGCAGAATTTAACAGAAAGTGCACGTTTTGTTTTGTTGATCCGTGACTCCGGACACTTGACCAAATGTTTAATTGTCTCTCACGAAGCTGTAACCGCTTTCTGCTCAAGGTATTGAATTTAGGATGTGTAGTCTCGGGTGCCACGTTTAATTTTTCCAATAAAGCATTCAAAAACATACAGCCGCCACCTTCAAACACAGCCCCCCCCCCCCCCTTTCACACTAGCATTCAGCGCAAGCGATCTATTTGACCTTTCTCTCATCATTAGCCTAAATGTCACCTCGAGCATCTCTTGAAGTCAGACATCCAGGACATCACGAGATCTACGCCTGTCTGAGCTCCACTCCGGTTCCCATGTGTCTGGCTGATGCCGTTTGAGGCCAAGTGCATCGTGATGGGAGAGCGTATAAGAACAAAGGGGGGATGATATCAAACAGAAAGCAGGGGCAGATTTGGCTCCAGTTGCATTTCCTACTCTGAATAACAAAGAGGCCCTCTGTGTTTGGCACAGTGGGTAAGAGAGAGAATACAGAGAGACCACGGGGAGAGACAGACAGACATTGAATAGGAGAGAGAGGGAGTAATATTTGCTCAGCAAGGCCGTGCTCCACAATCTGGGCTCTCGCTCTCTCTCTCCGGTCCTCACACCTGTCTGTGTGTGTTGTGGCGAAGCCGAGAATCGTGGGATGTGCGAGGGCCTTTGTAAACACAAACACGCAGACAGGCACCCACAGGGACACACACACACACACACACACACACAAAGCACATGCTCCCTCAGTTTTCATTTGCATAGGCACCGGCATAATGCACCGGCTCTCGCAATCACGTGCGCGAAAAAAAACAAAAACTATAATTACAGACACATGCGAGCACCAGCCTCTCATTCAGTATTCAAATGGAATCTCCACCAGGCTTTCAGAAGCTTTTCATCTAGCCTTTTTCCTCTCACCCGCACATATATATATAGATTACACCTATTGCATATGTATAGATATTCTTCAGCCTCAGACTCTTACACATCCGCTGCCTAACCCAAGCTGCCTCGGAGAGTGTGAAAGAACTTTCCGCTCTTCCTCGTTTCCCATTTGTTTCCTCCTTCCTCGCACTCCCACACCATCATTCACCCCCCACCGCCGCCAAACATATTTAACAGCCCCCCCCCCCGTTTCATATTCGATCCATGGCGCTGCCATGTTAAAACTGCGCTTTTGTTTTGTAGATGTAACGACAATAGCATCCACCGTATTAATGATGTGGCGAGATTGACCAAGTGCGAGGCAGCGCAGTGGAACTGATGAAAAGACCTGGCTCACTGAGTTTCTCCTCTCCAGGAGCAGTGTGTGTGTGTGTGTGTGTGTGTGTGTGTGTGTGTGTATGTGTGTGTGTGCGCACCTTCCTGTAGGGTGCTGTATCATTACTGACAGAGCCGAAATACATAGCAGGAGGTTTTCATTTCAAGATGTATCTTCAGACATCTGTGTACATCCACCATGGTGCCTCTATTGAAAAACCTCAAAAAACACACGTATTGTTGCATCATCTCCGGATTTTCACACTCACACACAGCTTTGTGTCTTCCAACTGTCCTCGCGCCATCCCGTGTTTTTTTTTTTTCTCGCTCCAGATCCGTCGCATGGATTTCTGCCAGATCACATGTTTGAGTCATCTTGCATGAGTATGTGTGTGACTGCTTCTATATTTAGACCAATAATCCGGAGATTTTTTATTTTTTTTTCGGTACTTTGCTGGGTAGCAACGCTGGCGGCAAACGCAGTGATGGAGAGAAAAAGGTCAGAGCTGTTTGGGGAGATTCAGTTGAGCTGCCTCCTAGACACGTCCTCGACTTTTACTCTCTCCTTTTCTTTTTTTTTTCTGTCTGCATCACACGAAATGCCCCTCGAAATGTCTTACATTTCCGAAACACCTCGCTCGCGTTTAATATTGCATCAAAAGCTGGTAGATTTTCAACTGAATACCACCCAACAAAACAAAGCGTGGCGTGCACCGGATAACATCTGCCCAAGTTTTGAACGGTAAAACACACGAGGCTTTAACCTCATAGGTTCTACTTTACATTCAGCCGGATACACCGTCCCTGCAGTACAATACTCTGGTGCCGTAACAATCGCAGCAGAGGCTCTAATCAAACAGGTATAAAGAGTATTCGTGTGTGAATGGCAGCTGGAGCAGAGTGAAAACCACTGGTGCTTTTGCCAGCTCATGCAAATTCAGAGCTGTCGGATCTGCATGAGTGTTGGCCTCGTCCCTACCAACTGGTGCATGTGTGTCTTTCTCTCTCTCGCTCTCATTCACTACCTCTCTCTTTCTCTTTCTTACGTTTCTGAGTGTGCCTGAGAATGCAAAAGGGGCTCTCATTTGTTTCTTTTAACATCGTGACCAGCATTTGTATATGTTCGTGTGCGCCCGCGCTGCATTTCGGGAGTTCGTGTCGATGGAGAGCCCCTGACACACGAGGCCTTAAGCGGCATCCGTTCTCTTTATCAACACAATGCAAGCGCAACTGCGATAAATGACCACAAACTACTCCAGTATCGAATGGGGGGTCTTTTGGGGGCGGCCTTGGATTATCGGCATTTTTCACGAGGCCCTTTTTATTCCCTTTTGTGGTGTTTTGTGCCATTATGCCCGCTGGCACCCAGCAGTAGGGCGAGCGCTCATCGCACACGGTTGAGAATCAGTGACTGCATTATGTTGCCGTTGCCTTTGGTCAGCGGCCAGTACGCCGAGCCCGGGATATAATGTATTATTCATGGGGAACAATCAAGATTTAACATCTGAAAAGGGATTTTGAAGTGATACCTGTGGCGTGGTTTTAGTTCTGCCTGAAAAGGTTTTTTGAAAACACCTTAATAAAGAAAAAAAAAAATACTCCGAATGAAAGAACCCCCCCCCCCATAAAAGTGGTTACCTTTTTATCATGTCTTAATTGAATCCCAAGAAAAGAGGCAGGTGTTGACTTTGTAATGGAGCTCAATGGTTTTTGTAATGTTTTATGGCTGTGGCACACAAGAGTACATAATAGACCCTAACAGACTTAATAGTGTTCTCACTGAAATAGTAGCCCTCTAATTGCCAGCTCTTTATAAGGATGAGTGTGAAATTCTTGCTAGCATGACCAACTGAGGGATACTGAGCCGCCTTGTAAAACAGACTCGTCTTTCATGGACAGACACACAGTCCTCCCCCTATAGAGGCGTTGGGCCATGTGTTGCTGTCACTCTCCAGTACACTCTTGGCTCTTTAGCAAACATTAAACCCCCCCCCCCCTCAGCCTCCGATCCTCGTACGCCATCCTTCCTCCCTTACCCCAGCTCCATGTATGGAACGGCAACATTACAGCTCAGAGATTATCAGAAAAGAAAAGAAGACCTCTTTTTTTTTTTTCAAGCCTGGCAATTTCTTCCAGGTGCTCAGCTGTGAAATTTGAAATCCATGCATGGATTCTTTCTTCTTTTTTTTTTTACCTTTTTTTTTTGTTGTATGAGGCCTCTTCTCAACCTGTTCTCCCTCCGAGCACCCACACCCTCCTTTTCCCTTGAGTTTTCTGATTCCTCCTTCTCTTTATCCCAGCAGAACCTTTGTTTGGCTGGTGTGGTTAGATTATGGGGGGGAAATGGCTTCAGTGGTTATCAAGACAGGGGGAAATAGGATTCATTCACACCTCGTCCAGGCTTAGATTAGCTGACATGCTACTGGCTCATCATTATGCAGGACTTTGGTGTGTATGACACGCTGATTTCATGTGTTAATGGGCATGGAACACATGATGGCTTATAGCCAGGCCTTCCACTGTGCACTGTAGGTGTTACAGCTTGTGCAGACTCAAAAGCGACGCGCAGCAGTGTTGGTGGAAGGGCTTTTGTTTCCCGGTTTTACTGTTTACACCCTCCACAACAAGCAGATTGGACTGGCTCACGTCCAGGCCTCTCATTCAAAGACTTAAGTATGCGTGCATGTTTTCCTGATGCGTTTTTTTTTTTCTTTTTCTAAAAGCCCAACTCTTACTTTAACCATCTATTTACGAGCCTACCGGAAGATGCTTGTATCCTTTTCTCATAGAAGAGGAACAATAATCTAGTGGGGAGGAAAGAAGCTTCAGGCCAAAAGAATGGACGCAACAGTCGGGCAGACAAAGTCAGAAAGGCACAAAGGCTGAGCGCTTTGTGTCTACTTCTTCTGGTCCCCTCCTTCCTTTGTTGTTTGTTAGTCTGCTGTCAGGGCTGAGTAGCAAAGAGGTTTCCGGCGTCTACCGCTACCTCAACAAGTGTTGCCTTGCTGTCCCTTGACCCTGCGTCGGCCCGAGGGCGGTCTTGTTAGGTTGCAGCTGCCAGAGAGAGTGAACAAGAACAGGGGTTTGACCATTGACCCTGATCTCTGTGTTTCTTACCGATCTGTCCGTCAGTGACACTCGGACAAAGAGTCCCAATAACTTGGACTACCCTCCGTTACAGCACAGAGGACAATCAAGAGGCAGAGCAATCAGTGGAACGTGCTGAATTCAGCAAGCGACTCTGTGAAGACCCACAATCGTCTTCTCAAAGCTTTTACACATGAGGTAAAAAACAAAAAAAGCTGAAAGATGGATTCTGCAATGCAAGAAAAAAAAGAGAGAGATCTCTTTCCCTCACAAGTTCCTAAATATTCCCTAATTCCCCAGTTGTTGGTTGGGCCAAATGAATGTGAGTCAAGAAAGATATACAGTCGTCCCTCGCTATATCGCGGTTCACTTTTCGCGGACTCGCTGTTTCGCGGATTTTTTTTGTGTAATTTTGCATGCTTTATTTTTACAGTGTACTGTACAGTATGAACGCACATTGTGTTATGCGTCCTGATTGGCTAAGTGAGAACCGCACGTGTGTTCTGCGTCCTGATTAATTAAGGGAGTACTGTACAAAATGCGTGTAAAAATGTGTATAAAAGTGTGTGGTTAGGGGTTTTACGGCCTTAAAACATGTATAATAATTGTAAAACTTACTTTGCGGATTTCGTTTATTGCGGGGTATTTTTAGAACGTATCCCCCGCGATAAACGAGGGACCACTGTATTGCACTTAACCTGGGCCTTAAATTGGGGTCAAACAAGGTTTGTTTTATATGGTAAAACCGATACATAAGGTGCCATATATGCCAGGCAACCATAAAGTCCTCACCAGTGTTTATAGGGGAGAAGTGACCTGAACAAAGGTTCTCTGTCATGCGTGAGGAAACTGTGATGCCAACATATGGGCCTCCCATTCCACCCTCATCGTGGCTTGATCATGAGAGGGGAGCCGTGGCCACGGCTTACTAGCAGCTATCTGTTTTTTTTTTTTTCCGACAGACCACAACAACAGACAAACATCTTCAGAACAGCCTGCTATCAGTCAGACGTCAGACACCGACTTGATAGATCAGCCATCGTGTTTTATCAGGGATGTCAGTGCGACAGCGGGGGTCAGTTTGGCAGCCATAGTGTCGAGGGCCAGCGAATCAATCGCATGGCCTCATCCTTAACCAGGTGCGCTGCTGTTGGAAAGAAAGAAAGGAAAAAAAAAAAGGACTGGAGCTGCAGTTTGGAACCTTGGGCTTAGATTCTTCACTGCTTCAGTGACAGCTTCACTTGATATTGACACCCGGACAAATTAGGATAAATTCCCCTGTCAATACGCACATCCAATGTTATTGATGATGCCATTTAGCTTTTCATTCTGAAGAAACCACTTTCATCCCTGACCCACTTGTCAAGCTCCCTTAAATCTTGAGCTTTGTGTATTTGGATGTGTGTGTGTGTTTGCAATGTTCTTGATCAGTCTGAAGTAAATAAACCAGGCTAACTTCACGCTCCTATTGCTTTTTCAGTCCTTTAGTATTGTCGTAGTTTCTTGTCACCTTACAGCAAATTCATCTTTAGTCTTTTCATCAGCTCCTCGTGTCTCTTTTTTTTCCAGCATTGTAAGGTCAGGGGGTTATGGGAAGTTCAAGGGTTGACCGAGTCTGTTCATCAACCCAATGGGGTCACTCAGCAGGTCATTTAGAGACGCCCCTTCATTGAATCATGTTTTTATTGCATCCATCTGCTTGACCACTCCAAGCAGAGTCAGCGGTTTCTGTCTCTAACGATGACCGATACGAGTGTCCTTCCCCCTTCCTGCCATGTTCCAGCAATGTTTCACATGTCTGAACGCCGAACTCTGTTTGCTCCCTCCGTGCTAGCCCACCTCTAACAAAGGCACCTCATTTGCATGAGTCCCTGAGCAGGCATTGTTAATTGACTTAAGCCAGGATTAGTGTTAATCAGGTTTTGTGCCCTGGAACCATTGGCCAATCCTAACCTCATTATTTGATAGCAGCACACGTCCTGTCAGCCTCCATCAAGCTGTTAATTAATAGAAGCCTGTGCACCCGGGTCCCAGCCTGAACTCCCCCCTTTCTTACCTCCCATTTCCCTATCCATCTATCCACACCCCCCTTTGCTATATCAGAACCGGTCAATACACAGTAATGCACTGTACAAGCTGCGAATTCAGTGACTTAGACCAGCGGGCTGTGTTCGCGGACCGTGCAGCTGTCGGTAAACAAGCGGCGTGTAGCTTGACGTCTGCTTCAGGTGAAATCGACTACTCGAATAAACTCAATAGTGTCAAGTCTATGCTATGAATGGATGTCAAGGCCCACATGAGAGAGACTGTGCATCCCTTAATACCAGCTAAAAACTCCACCGCCGTCTCCCACCCCAACCCTTCCCAGAGGAGTCTCTCGCCGCCCTCCCCTGACATAATACGAGATAATGAGGAAAAAAGGATACCTGATCCTGAGACTCTCTGACACCTCTGTCTCTGTCTGTCTGCAGTCTCCCAAAGCCTGCCATTAACCAACTGACTGTTTCTCCCACAGACGTAGCCCCCGAAGAAAAAAAAAAGAAACATCCAGCCTGCACTCTTGCTGCATTGTTGAACCATGTGGGATTCTTGGAAAAGATTCTGCAGAAAGATACAGTAAATGTGCGTCTGATTGGCAGAGTGTGGGCGAGTGAGGCGGCGTCTCACAAAGGCAACTAATTACAAATATTTAGAAGTAAACACCGAAGAGATGTGGTCAATTTTAGGCAGGAAATCATCACTCTAAGCACTTTGAATAGCAAACCTGTCCTTGAACTTGTTCAAAGCCCTTCATTATCTAGAAACAGTGCTATTTATCCCTTATTAAGCCCCGGTCTCTACTTGACGCCGTGTTTATGTGCTGATTTCTTGCTTACTTCTCCCTCTGTTCCAGCTTCTATATATGTGCTCTCTTACGCGTAGGTGTGCATGCTGCTCACGTTAGTGTGTGTGTAGCAGATATGTGTGCATGCTCACTTTGTCACTTTGTGAATGTGAGCCAAAGGAACAGTCCAGGAGCCATCCTGCCAGAATAATCAGCTCTATAATTAAGAGCTGTGAGTATGTCAACTGCCTTCATATACCCCCCCCCCCTCTCTTCTCTCTTTCTGTCTCTTGCACTCTGACTGTCTGTCTGCTTCTATAATGGCACAGCATTTGTCTGTTTCCTCCCCGCGCCTATGCAGAAACGCTCATGACATTTATTGTGAAACTAATGGCAGTGCTTCCACTCCTCCTAATTGTAGGCTTTAATTGCAATAATTATTTACAAGCCTAATTAGAGCCTAGAGAGTGTCAGGGAGAGTGTTGGTTGAAGGAATCACGACAGGGTTTGTCAGGAGCCAGGCGAAGAGTAAAGTGAATAGAGTGGCAATGTTTGGTCTATAATTGGGGGGACGCCATGTCTGCGAGTCTCGCTGCCTCTCTCGCTTTTTCCGCTGTCTTTCTCTTTTTTCGGCGCTGAGACGGGGGCTGCGATCGCCAAGTGTGGGGTAGTCTGGTAGATTTTGAAGCTGAGCCCACACACCGGTGGCCCGGCGCTGTGATAAAGGTGACTCTGTAAGGCTGATCTCTCCTGTTTGAGAGCGGCTCGCTTCACTACACTACCAGCTGCCTTCTAAAGAAGTGAATAAGTGTGTGTGTGTGTGTGTGTGTGTGCGCGCTTGTACACACGCATGCATCTTATGTTGCATTTGTCACTGAGTACATTGTTGCTCTGTGTGTTCTAACCGGGGCCCTCGGTTCATTTGCTGCAGTTTGGCAGACCCTCAGGAGGTCTTTTGTGTCTGTGTGTGTGTGTGTGTGTGTGTGTGTGTGTGTGTGTGTTTTACTGTGCGATGCGGTCATGCTGCCAGGTCTGCAATATGCTCTTTGTCTGTCCTTCACAAGGCCAGTCTTAGTAAACAGGCTACAGCAGGAGAGCTGCTGGTTTTGATGGGCTACCCCTGGCAGCTCAGCCCTCTCCTCTCCTCCTGTCTCTCTCTCTCTCTCTCTCTCTCTTTATCTCCCCCACTTGCAGCGGTTGTGCACACACATTCCCCCGATTTTCTCCCACTTCGTTCCCCCCTTTTCTCCCCTCTTCTTCCCCTTTTCTTTTCTCCTGTCAGTGCAGCGTCCGATGGGAGGACTCAATCCCACAATGCCATTCTCCTCTCCCCCGCGGCTCACTTTGACAAAGCTGTCAGCCTGAGCCCCGGTGATGGATGTAGTATTGTACAGTGCATGTATATGGGTGTGTGTGTGTGTGTGTGTGCTCATGTGTTACTGCATATCTCTATGTGTTTATCAATGGCAAAACAAGTCTGCTATCCTATTTTGGACTCTTGCTGGACAGAATTATATGCATGTAAATCTGTGCAGTATACATTCGGACTTAGACTTTATGTGGGGCTCGGTCATATAAGTACACTGACATATATTCGAGAAATGACGTGCACACACACATATACATGCACACGCTGCCAGACAAACATTTATCTATGTCTGCTCGTACATATGCAGACACACATTCGGCTAAAGGAAGAAGATGAACGTGCGGGCCCGGATAACGTATCTCTAACGCAATATTTGAGGGAAAATATTAGAAAGAGCACAGGCCAAGATAAGGCCAGTGATTTAAACAGTACAGTACCGCCGACAGCCTGTTGAAATATTACCCCTTCTTGCTGACTTGTAAATCGGATATTTGGAGCCAGAAGGATCACATGGTGGTAATAGATAGGGGCCACAGAGTGATGGAGCTGTGTGTGTGTGTGTGGGGGCGATTTTAGGGTGGAGAAACTACAGATTTTGTCGCAGGGGAAACATATTGCTACCTACACTCTCTCTCTGAATGGAGGCAGCATCCAGAGCGTTTTTTTTTAAAACTTCATACCAAAAAACACTGTATCCCTCAGAGGCAAAATGCTTATTTATTTCACTTTTTTTTTCTTCTCTTCCCAAAAGCAACCGGGGAGCAGTTAATTTGGCTGCACAGAAGCAGCTGTCTGAGAGTCGTGGGATGAGAGGGAGAAAGAGACAGAGGGTGTAGAGACGGAGAGAGTGAGACACAAAGGCAGTTTGGGCTCATTATGTTGATTTTTTTTTTTTTTTTCCCTCTTCTGCCAAACAAAAAAACACCCAGGCACTTTTTAGACACACCACTGGAGATCAGTCACCGCTTTCTTTCTCCTTCTCACCCCACAGAGTCTCTTTAGAGGCAAATCTAATATTTTTCTCTTCTCTGCAGGAGCGTGTTTGTCCATAGTCCTCTGTCACCGTATATTTAAAAAAAAAATTGGATTAAATGGCGGCACTGAGGAGGTCTTTCAGCCTTAATAATACTTGTAGGCTCTCATTAATGTATCACGCCTGAAGCCCAGGTGAGGAGTATTTTTGTATGTGACACACGTACAAATGTGTGTACTGTATGTGCGTGCATGCGTTCTTACAAACATGCACACACACACGTGTATGTGCAAATACACACCCAATTTGGGATTACATGAAGTGTCCCCCACCACCTGAGCCTAGTTAACAATGCCCCTCCTCCCTATCTGTCTCTCTTTCTCATGTACACAGACTAACATCCATCCAGGCACAAGCACGCACCCAAACACACACACACACACACACACACACACACACACACACACACACACACACACACACACACTTACGCTCATGCACAAGCAACAGCCCTGAGAGCAGTGGGGTGTAACGAAACCCTTCATTTGTATGTACATCATGTACACTGGGAGAGAGACGCTGAGACAAAGAGAACAAACATGCTCACACACACACACACACACACACACACACACACACACACGTAATTTACACGCACTCACAAAAAAAAAAAGAAAAACCTTACACACTCAGACATGCACTGTGGAGTCCCTCTGTGGATCAGAATTCATTTCTGTCTGCCTTCCCCTCCAAATCAATACCCCCGTTGGTCGACAGGCAGCCGTAAGTGTGCCAGAGAGGCTCCCCCAAACACACACACACACACACACACACACACACACACACACACACACACACACACACACACACACACACACACTCATGCCTGTTGATGTGTGATGGCCTCTGCTGCTTCCTTATTAACTCCTCACATGCTGACTGAAGCATACACCTCATTACTGGCTGCATTGACAGTCTGGGATCCCGCTGAGAGACACACACAGACAGTCGGACTAAGACAGACAGGCCAGAGATTCATAGAAAGACAAAGAGGTACAGTGACAAGTGACAAAAACAAGAAGGTCGCGTATGCAAACAGTCCAGACAGGTGGGTTAAAAAAGAGACAGGTATATTTTCGGACATTGAGAGCAGCTGAAATGAACGCACACAGAAAAACAAAGACGTGAATAAGAATAATAATGACTGAGACAGATATGTAGACGGCAGCGGGCGATGGAAGCGAGTGCAGGCGAGTGAAGGACTAACTAACAGTAACAGGCTGTTAATGCTGTCTGAGTATCACTCATGGACACAAACTCACTTATGTGAACTCGGCTATGTATATTCATAATTTCCCTCTTGTGATGGTTAAGCACACTCGAACTCCATTCTCTTCGATGGTTCGACCTTTTTTTTTTTTTTACCACTTAAAGTGACTTAAAGATTTTCCAGCTCGTTGCTAATGCTAATGAGTCACATCAGACTTTGAAGGGGGGGGGAGCTGTTCAGACAGCATTAGCGTCCGCTTCGTTATGACGTCTGACGGTGGAAAAACAAGGCTTAATCATTTCCGTTGCAGTATGTTATGCATTATGCATAATAAGAAGAAGATATACTTTATTAATCCCCTCAACGGGGAAATTCTCTTTTCACTCTGTTATTTTATTTACATGCATTTTTAACCCCAAACACACATACAGCACAAGTACAGGGCTCATAGACATGCAAATGTGGAGATAGATGGTGGAGTGATGGCCAGACCGGCGCCCTGCGAGCAGTTGGGGGGGTTCAGTGCCTTGATCAAGGGCACCTCTCCAGCTACCAGAACACCTTCCATATTTTGGGTGCATGCTGGACTTAAACCGGCCACCCTCTGGTTCTGAAGCCAAGTCTCTGTGGACTGAGCTACTGCCGCCCCGTATAATAGAGATGCAGAGTGTGAAGATGCACAGACATGCATGGTTTTAAGTTAAATCAAAGTGCCAAAAACAGGTATTTACAGTGTTGAGAGACGTATTGTCAGTTGAGTTGATACCAAAACAAGGTTGGATCTGATCGTGGCGTACTGTGGGTCATCGTGACATGTCTTTTGACACATGAGCGAGCACACTCTTAGGCACTTTCACAGCTTTTGCATCTCTTAAATGTCAGTGTGGGCCTTTTTTTAAGAAGAAAAAAACAGTGAGCAAGCAGGGTGGTGGAAGGGGTGGGTGGGTGGTGGTAGGGGAGGCTGAGAGTTCAAAGTGGTCAGGCAGCATGGATGTAATTTCCTCCTTTTAGCCTCCTGACTGAATTACCGAGCGAAGAGGCCACCTCGACTGGGAGCCCGCAAGAGGAGGAGAGAGCGAACACGGGAGCACATAGGAGTGGGTTCAGCAAGGGGAGGGAGGGAGGGAAAAAGAGTAGAGACAGAGATGAGGAGATAAGTGGAAAAGAAAGGCGAGAAAGGGCCAAGGAAAGAGCCGTGGACTTTGAGATCGTATCGCCGGTATCCATCTTAACATCTTTACCTCGTATAAGAAGGTGCAAATTAGATCTGTAAAAAAAGAGTAAGTGAAGGTATCATTAGCTGTGCTTGACATGGTGATATTACAGTAGATGAAGCTTAAGTAAATGATTGGGTGGTTTGCTAAGGTTATTAGTTGGCACGGCATTCCATTAAAGTTGTTTATCAACTGAAAAAATGAAGTTATGGGCCCAAAGGAGTCATAAAATCAGATTTTTTTGTGTGTGTGTTTTTATAGACTTGTTTTGGGAGCATTTTAAAGCTGTTGGCACAAAGGGGCTTTAGTGGTATATATACTAAAAAACACAGTCGAAGCACATACACACACACACAGTCAAAACACACCTACTTTTACTCCCCTTGCCCAAAAAGAGGATTGAAGCCATACATAATTGATACACTCCTAGCTGTATCGACTGCTTGGATTTTTCATCCTCCTCACTGGTCGATTCCCTCACTCCATTATTTCTGCGCTCACGCTCCCTCCAACTGCCTCACCCCCCCTCCTCCCAAGTCTAGTCCTCTAGTCTGTAATGCCTAAACACACACACACAAACACACACACACACAGATTATGAGACAATCCCATGATCTCCCTCCTCCACCTTCCTTTTTGCTCACTGCCCCGCTTTGCCTTTAATCCATACAGTTGGCCATCAGTCTGGGGACACATACTGAAATTTAATACCGTGTTTGTGCAAGTATGTGGTGTCTCTGTGTCTGTGTGTGTCTGTGTGTCTGTGTGTGTGTGTTCTCTATGCTGTGTTTCCAAACGCAAGTCCAAGAGAGAAGGGAATTTTATCTGTGTTTTTGCACAGGGGCCTGTACATGGGGGGGGAAAGGGGATACCGAATACCCACAGCTAGGAGAAGACAGATAAATAGAAAGTTCTGAAATGTGTATTTTGAAAATGTTCAAAACAGACATGACTTTATTTTAATGTTTTGTTGCATTAACGGCTTTTAAAACATAAAATCTGTTATATATCCTGTAACTGATCAGTAAATGAATGTGTAGGAGGATGAACAGACACTCCTCATAATAAGATGTTGTATTGGATCAAATGATGGGGGTGTGGGACTGAAGGCAACACCAACATCCCAGCAGAAATACTATGCTATGTAAGAATCTGCTGCAATTTTATATGAATTAAATTGAGCTACTCTTTGCCCAATACCCTCTCCATGCCACATTTTCTGTTGTAATCACGACGCGTTACGGGCTTTTATTTTGCCGGAATTTTGGGAATATTCCAGTGGCATATGTGTTCTTCACCTCTGGCAGAACCCGTAACATGTGTCATTCGAAAAATAAGTAGAAAAAGAGCTTAGCCCGCCGACACCGAGACTGTCATCGCCACAGAACCTCACATCCGCAGATAATCCTTCTGGAAAAGACGCCAAAGTCTTGACCACATGAATTCCACCACGGACGCCACAACAATGACTGTTCATCACATGAAAATGTCACGAGAGAGACGTTGAAGTGTATTATTTCCACTTTAAATACATAGTTATGGTCCCCGGGTCAGCCTTACACGCATAATGGCCACTCAGCTTCAGGGTTCAAACTGCGGTCAGAAGACACACGCCTGACCTGTTCCTCCCCTTCTCTCCTGCCTGGCAGTTTGTCTCCTACCAGTCTGTTATTTCTGATGAGCTGCCAGGGACCAGGCATGCCCAGGACTGAAGGGGTACAGGGGGGAAAGGGGGGTTAAAGCCCAAATATTGTGGTGTTGGTGGGCTACCGATGCCTTTTTTTGGCTTCGGATTTGGAAAAAAATCAGTTCTGCTTGATCAAACTGTGATAGCAAAACATCCACTATACTATACTCAGAGAGGGTTAGTGTAGCTGTATGGGTTGTTGTGTTTGCATCGCAGTGTCCCCCCCACCACCATTGCCCCATTCTGTTTTTAAACGCTGCCTTATGGTGCTACAGTGTCTTGATGTTTTCAATTGAAATCTAGGAGCTCAAGCCAGATCCAATAAACAAAATGTGTGTGTGTGTGTTTTTTGTCTTTGAGTGGGTGAATAGACGGAGAGAAATAAGGATAGAAGATGGGCCGAGAGAGCGCCGGCGGTGACAATAAAGGTTAAAAGCTCCCATTATTACACCAAATCATTTGTGGTGTATGGGAGATGGCTGTTTGTAGATGAGGCAGGCTGTATCGTTTCATATTTTTTTTCTAGGTTTAGCCTCTTAAAATCAATGAGTAATATCCATTCTGAATGCTATCTCCTCTACTTTAAAATCACTTATTCTGAAAAACACAGAGAATCAAAGGCTCTGACCTTCAGGAAAAAAAAAAGAAGCACTAACACACTCTGGTAGTGTATTTCCCATTGAATTCTTCTAACTTCCATTTATCCAGGACCTATCCCACATTAGGGCTGTAGACAGTTCTTTAATAAATGTAATACAGTAGAAGAAAAATCAATATTGTGTATTTTCTACAGAAAAACGTGTTTCTCTCAAACGACTTGTCAGGGAGCCTCTGACATCTGTAACGAGAACAACACAACAAGCATCTTTAAAAGCGTAGAACAGAGCGCTGCGTCTCCAGAGGATAAAAGTTGTAGTATTTTGATGAACGCGATGAAAAGGGCTTTTCATGTGCAACCATTATCTCCACATGTGGCTGTAATTAATTACTTTTTTTTAAAAATCATCAAAGCTCCCAGCTGTTTTTCGGTGTCTTTGCACTGTCAACTCGTGGCCTCCGAGGGATCAACACCCATGCACCCACCAACAGCCCCTGTTGTGTCTCTAATCAAGTAATTTGTGCGAGTCCCAAGGTCTGATTATCCTTAGACTAGCCACAACATTTCAACAGAAACCCCTCACCTCTCTTCTCAGGGCCAGCCGGGCTGAGAATGGATGTTGATGATTGGGTTTGAACCAGCGGCTGACCTCAGCCTCATACTGCGAGAAAAACACCTTGAAAAGTAATTTATTCTCAATTCCAGTCAAAAAAAAACTCCTGTAAAACTGGTTAAATCAAGCCAGCGGGGTAAAGTAGACTTTGATTTCCATTGCGGGGTTTATTTTTTTCCCAGCGTCGAGTGTTCTTGTGACTGTGAGAGAATGCCATTCTTTGTGGGCGGATGTCAACAGGCGGGATGAGATGACTCCGCCGTAAAAAACACTACAGAGTGGATTTGTTTGGGTCTCGGAGAGGACAGTGGAGGGATTTTGTGAGTTCAGGAAAAAAAAAAGAGAGCGAGAAAGAGACAAGGAGATGCGCTGTCCTCGGGAAGAGCCTCAGCGGGATTACTAGAGCAGATTAAAAGAGCGGCCGGTCGAGGAAGTGGCTCAGCCGTCCGTGTTTGGTTAGCCTGGACACAGGAAACACTGGCTGCAGGTTCACTGTGGGACTCGGGGCATGTAGATTTGTGTTATTCGTTCATTCGGCAGAAAGTATTTGCTCTGCTTTTGTGGCTTTGTCATTAGGCTGACTCGAACACACACACACACACACACACACACACAGATATACACTCCTTCCATGCTTTCCCTCTCTCTCTCTCTCTCTCTCTGCTGGAATGGGTATTGTGTTCATGATCGATGTGCCTCATTCCAGTGACGTGGTAGCCCGGCTAACTCTCATTAAAAATGGATAGGGTGTAGGGGAGCTGCCAGTGTGTGCGTGTGTGTGTGTGTGTGTGTGTGTGTGTGTGTGTGTGTGTGTCTCTATACATGTATAAAAGGAGGTCTAGGTGGCAGGAAGTCCCAGAGGTGCCAGCTGTTTACCGTGCGCTGTTCAAGGTTTGGAAGGTTTCGTCGAGGGTGGTGTGGGGGGGGGGGGGGGGGGGGGGGGGGGGGGGCTGGTTAGATGTGGGGGTGTTCCTGAGGTCAGAGAGCCAGGCCTGTTGCCTTGGCAACAGCTTGCAAAATCGCTTCCTCTGCATTACTGGTGACTGTGGGATTTTTCTCTCTTTCTGTTTCTGCCTTTTCTCTCCCTCCCTCGCTCGCTCGCTCGGCGTGGCGAGGCACATCTGGCACCGCAGAGACCGGGTCTCATCAGAACACAAAGCAATGGGCCGTTTCCTCTCTGCTCTGTTCCTTCTTTATCCCTCGTTTTTTCTTTTTTTTTTTTCTGTCTTCTTTTCCTGTCCTGCCCCCTGTGCCCCCCCCTCCTCCCCATCCATCACAGAGGTGCAGTGAGCATGGCTGGGTCTCAATGCAGCAGTGCAGAGGAGCTGAAACGGTCCCCATTCACAGGTGGCCAGAAAATAACAGTGGAAAATATGTGCAGCGGGATTTATTTCTTTATTTATCTTTTATATCCTCTGGCCTTTTTTCTTTATATGCTAAAAACACAGCAGCACGTTTGTTATGCAATGCCCACACCTCCGCCTCTGCCGTCACCTCTCTGGTTTTTGTTGTCGTCGAAGTTGTTTTTTCTGGAGACACAACTGCAACAAAACTAAAGCCGAATCCATTATTTATAACAGATGCACGGTGAAAGCTCTCATGTTGTGTGGCTTGAAATGGCAGCAAGGGGTGCCAGGTTGAATTTAGAAGACTTCATTATTCAAAAATCATGTTGCGTTAAAAACTAAGACTACTGCCTACTATTGTTTAGTTTTGTGATTTCAGGTTGATATTCTTGCATGGAAATCTAGCCAACTGATGCGTTAAGTACTAGTCCCCAGATCCCCGGCTGTAGGTTTCAGTAACAGACATGACACCCCGGCATTAGTGAGGGATTGGCGATGATAATGGAAGCTGAACCCTATTCAGCACGAGCCTTTGAATGAGAGGAAGCTGTTGTTTTAACCCGCGGCTGTCAGTCAGTCACCCAGGTTGCTCCAGCATGCGCCTCCACTGCAGCCCCTCTAGGTTGAATAACCCCCCGCTGAGGTCATCTTAAGTGGGAATTTTATTAGCATTCATTAACCGGGGCGCAGCACTCTCTCTCTCTCTCTCTCTCTTTCGCTTGACGAGTCTCGGCCTTACCTCGGGTCAGCCGTGGGTTTGAACCCGAGAGAGAGACAGAGAGCAGAGAAAGTCGGAGGCAGTAACAGATCACACGCGGCGCTTCTTTGTCCTCCATGAAAACACAGGAACAACAATCTGCACATCCGTTACGGCGCTGGGCGTGCGTACACACACACACACACACACACACACACACACATGCACACACAGTGGGAGAAGGGGCTTCATTGTGCAAGCCCCGCTGTGTTGAGTGACTGTAGCGTGTGCTGGGCAACAGCTGCTGTGATCCCCCCACCTCCTCGCAAAAAAAACCCTGCCCCCATCTCACCTCCACTACTGGCCCATGCTGGTCTTAACATCAACACACACACACGCACATACAGAACAGAGTTAAACACACTCTCTCGTAGTCTGGGCTTTTTCAGCTCACCTGTTACCTCGCTCTCCCTCTTCTGTATCACCCCCTCCCCTCTTTTTTGTGTGTGTTTCAGTCTGTATCAGCTGACAGCGGGCTGTGTCTGTCTGTCTGTCTGCTCCATAAGGGACTCCCCCCTTTTTTACTCCTTGACTCCCCCTCCCACCTCCCTGCTGACAGCTGTCTCCACACTGTAACCCTTTCATGGAGCTGGGCGCTGTGTGAAAGTTATACTATAAAGTTTCACCGGGGCCTTGCACATGTTTTGGAAAGGATCTGAAGGCTTTTTGGGGGGGCGGTGAAGAGGGATTCAGAGACTTTGGGACACACACACACACACTAGACCAAGTTGACTATTTCCCCCCCAGCCAAGTCTCATTCCTGGTGGGCTTGTTTGTCATCAGTCGCAGCTTCTGCTGCTGATGTGACCCCGTCTGCAGCTCATTACAGCATGCCACCTGTTTGTCCCGAAGCTAGACGACGCACACACACACACACACACACACAAATAGAGTTTGTTGAGGTGGCAGGGGGTTAATCTAACAGGAGTGTCCACGGCGGTGCTGCCACACAGCGCAACGACTGTCAAAGTCCCACCAGTGTCAATAGATTTCTTTGTGTCCCTTTGGGCCCCGTCTTTCTGTTGCCGCAGGGTTTAGGACCGGGCAGACAGGTGGAGGAGGGTTATTGAGCTTTTCGAGGAGCAAAGACAAAACGGAAAGGAGGAGAAAAAAAAAAAACATAGGCTAGAATACATATAGCTCTGAGTTTTCACGGCAGCTGACAGTTTTGCAGACTACAACTTTTTCACAGGCCGTGCAATAGCAGGCGTTTGTTACGGATTTATTTATTTTTTTTTTTGCTGTCAGCTGTTTTTTTTTTAATTTGACACACTGTAATAAAAGAAAAAAAAAGCTTTGATGGACGCCCAGCTGTTATCTCTTCCTAGCTGACAGTTAATTCCAGCCCATTGGTGCTAACGGCAATTAATATCACCAAAGTTGTGGGTGATTTGCAAAAGGATTCGAAATAACACTTAAACGGTGTTATTTGCACCTTTCATTCACTCGCCCACATTGTGCGGAGGAGCCACTTATTAGGCATTGATCTGAGCCTGGAGGTTTGGAGCCGAGCAGGGCAAACACTGTCAGAGTCTGCTGTCATTATCCAACAAGGCAATTGCCAGGAAATTGAAAGACAGACAGGGAATGAAAATTAATCTGTGTCAGGCATTGAAATCCACCTTTTTTCCAGTGGCGCTTCTGTTCATGTGTGGTGCAGCGGTGGTGTTGGTGTTTTTGTTGCGTTATGTGGCAGTGTGTGTGTGTGTGTGTGTGTGTGTTTACTCCTGCTGACAGAGTGAAATGCAAGTGTGAGCGAGGGTGGCCCCATGGGACACTTAAAGACACACACAAACACACACACACTGACCTCCGGATCGTACAGACCTCACTCTGGGCTGCACAAACAGACTGAGGGCCATGTGGTTGAGCAGAAACTTGTCTGGCAGACAGACACACACACACACACACACACACTTTTATATAACTGACAGAAGGATGAGTACATGATGATGTAGCTGTAAACAGGCCCAGGCTGTGGATCACACAGCTCAACTGACACGCCCTCGGTAGTTGTCGATGTTTGATTCTTGTGCTCGACATGTGAATTCTCCTTGCCTGTGTTTGTGTAAGTCACATAAGCCCATGTGCGCTAGGATGTTTGTTCTTTATTCAAATTATTGTAGTCCAACCGCCCTGGATTAGAGCGGTTTGGTGGGTGTGTGAGTGTGTTTGCTTTGCGCTGAAAGTGCTCATTCAAATTCTTTGCCGTTGACACTTTGAACATGTTTTGCATTGTAATATCATTTCTACTCCCTTCATTCAAAATATTAAACGTACAGTACAACGTTAATAATTACTTTCTCAGTTTGTAATTACGCCGCAGTCATCGATTTGGATAATAAAGTTGATCTTTTGCATGAGCTTGAGGGGGAAACCCCGAGTGTTAATTTACATTTTTTTAAATGAAATTGGACGCGATCTTGAGAAAAGCGTCTGTCGCTGCTTCTCCATGTGTAGGTGTGTTTGTACAGGCTCCACTTAGGTGGACAGATGCCCCGGTGCAGACAAGAGCCCATTGATGGCAGAGAAGCAGCTTTCTCTGGCCAACTGATCCCACCTGCTCACTTCTGGTCCTTTGGCTTAAGATAAAGGCAACAGTTGCCCGTACAGTTGACATCTCACACACTACTGACATACATGGAGCAAGCAAACATTCGAGGCCCTTTATCGGGTCAACATAAAACATTGACATTGTTAGAACATGCATGGGAAGAAATCCTTAAGTTACCGTAACATAGAATTATCATACTTTAATGTTTCCGCTGAAAGAAGATATTTGTTTTGCGTGTTTAAATCGTGTAGAAGAGTAAACACGCGGTCGGTCATCCGTTGAAGTGTGACTGAGTGAGCATTCCCTTAGTGCACACACACACATACCCAGAGGCTGTTTTTGTGCATCTTGTTTCAGCGTTTTCTCGCGCTGCCCTCATGACCCCTGACCCGTTTTTTATGTGCTTTCAGGTCACCCAAGTTCCCATCGAGTCATGCGAGCAGTACGGGACCTGTGGAGAGTGTTTGAGCTCCGGGGATCCACACTGCGGCTGGTGTGTCCTGCATAATATGTGAGTATTCTTCAAGCATCCAGATCCAGTTTACTGATACTTTTACGAATTTTGTTAAACTCAAGATGACCCCTCAAATTCCCCCCGCCCCGCTCTAAGGCAGGAGGTTTTTTTCCTCCTGGTGTTTATCTCGGATCAGTTTGAAATCGAGGAGACGAGACGGTGTCTGTCTGGAAATGGGTAGTTGTGCCTCAGAGGTGCACAGTGGGGTTCAGAGTTACTTGCCGCAGCCGCCGTGACTGTTGTCCTCCTCTGACATGACTTGATATTAACAGGAAATGAGTCCATTCAGGATGTGTGTGACTTACTGAAATGAGAAAGAGAGAAAATAGACCACGGAGGCACATTATTTGACCAGTTCTCCTGCAAAAGAAGCTGTCATTCATATATATATATGTACATCAGACATATATATATATATATATATATATATATATATACTCTGCTGTGATGAATGTTTGATGGACATGATGTGAATCTGATGGAGCCAAACTATATTTGTTCTGAGCAAGTTAGGGGACATTTACCACCCACTGAAACAACAGCAGCCAGACAGAACAAGCAGAGAAGTCATGAGTGACACCTGCTGGAGCTGGAATGTTACTGCGACAGGACAAACTTCTGGAAAACCAGACAAAAAGCACTTAGAATAAAGTAAAAGAATAAAACGTGTCTGTATATGTATGTATATATATTCTTTTTGGGGGTGTGAGACATTGTGGTATTGACTGAATGAAATGACTGAGCGGGCGTCTTGAGGACAGATGATGAATACAGGCGCAGATGCTGAAAGAGATTCCTCTCTGTCTCCGTCCCGCCTTTTGTTTCTCGAGCACACACGTCGTTTCTCATCAGTCTGAGCTCCTTCGTAGCTGCCATGTCTTGAAGTCCCCTCTCACAGCCCCCCCTCCTTTAAACGCAGCCCCCTCTCTCTCTCTCTCTAAAGGTATAGCTGAATATTTGTGTGTGTCAAAGCCCCGCCGCAATCATCATTATCGTGATGGCGGCCCCTGCAAAGTGCACTTAAAGTAATTTACATCACTCCAAAGCTGGGACAGGACAAATAATTGCCTAGCGACAAGGTAATTCAGCATGTGCCTGCGGAGGTACGGGGAGGGGCTGTCTGAAGCTCGGTATTCTCTGCAGTTTTGCGTGCCTTCACACAGGGATCATTTACCACAACATTAGCCTCCGTGCTATAGGCTGTTAATCACATGCTTGGGTGTAGGTGTGGTAGGGAATGGGATAATTCAGGACGGGATAAATCCACAACATGTAAGAGGTGGTTGACGCTGAAAGGTGAACGGGCTTGAGGAGATGTGGTGGTGAAAGCAGCTGTGGGGAGGAAAACAGCTGTCTGGTGTGTAAATACCATCTCGAGCATGTGTGTGTGAAGAAGTCTGAATGTGTGTGTTCGATTTTTGTGTACATGCACAAACACTTGCGTGGACCGCTGTACTGTACCGTGGGGAGAAAAGGTCAGACCCCTCCTCCATCCACCCACCCACCCAATTCACGTCAGATCAGCCATCTGTTCCCTCAACGCAGCAGACCCTAGTGCCACCTGTCTCTGATCCTAATACCCCTTTCTCTGTCCTGACCCCGCAATGAGTGTGGCAGGACCTCTGTCAGCTCTCGCTGAGTTATTGGGGAGGGTGAACAGAAGAAGAAGAATGGATGGCTCTTCTCGCTGCTGCTCATAAACCTAAAAAATCGAATATTGCAATAAGGAAAGTTTCTATTCTTGAAAGAAGCGGGAATATTGGCATATCCAAAAAAGAAAATATGCAATAAACGCCGAAAGAAACCGATTCTTTTAAAGACATTTTTGACATTGTCGTACCTGATTGAGCCTCCTCTGCCGCGGACAAAGCGTTCCTGTCATGCTGCCACTCATAATTACATGCCTCTCCTCGAAGATACGCATTAAAAAAAGAGCCGGGGTGTTCATAACCGCGACGTCGCTGGTTTAAATCCAGATGGCTGGATGATAAAAACACCTCAGGGCACACATACATCAAAAAAATGAGGAATTCATTCATTAAAAAAAATAATAAACGCACAAATGCCTTCTTAGGTGGGGAAGCGGCAACAAAAAAACGCGACGTTGTATCAAAGTTGCAGGTGCTCAATCAATTATGTAATCTTGTCGAGTCCTATTGAACCACTCTACGTGCGAAGACGGTTGATGGAAACAGGCACTTGTTTACCCGAGAGGGATTTCAACGGAAACACGACTAATCACAAACAAAGCAAGGTAAACCAGACAGTAGATGTAAACCTTGAAGGGCTTTGCTCCGTGGGTTTATTTGGCACAAAGACATGCATGGATGTACAACATGACCAAGAGTGGAGGGAAGTATCTGTCAAATACTGCTGGAGACAAGCAGCTGCAGCCTTCTGGTTGAAGAGCTCCCATCGTCCCACACACCCAAAATTACATTTCTTGCCAGCCGTGGTGCCATCCACAGCTGTGATCACCCTTTCCCCCCCTCCCTCCCTCCCTCCATTTCTCCACTTCTTCATCATCCATCCATAAGCCATTGTTGATTTTACAAAATTATCCCTCTCCCCGTTTTCCCCATGTTTGCGTACACCTCCCTCGTTCCCCCTCACAGCCGAGCTAATGTCGCTCATCTCCTCTCGGCTCAGCACAGCGCCGTCTCCCTTTCAGAGACACTCTCCCCCTCTGGAATAAGCTCTTCCACACTCCAGAGATGGTCGGCTTGCCGTACATAAACACCCCTCGCTTTGATCAACCACCCTTTTTTACAGCTGCCATCCACAATATCCATCCTCTTTTCTTCTCCTCCTCCTCCTCCTAACACCACCTCCCCTTTTTCTTTATGTTTGCGTGTGGACGCTCATTGAAGTGTGGCATTCTGAGGTGGCTAATTGGGAACATAGGAGGACATTAGCTTTCTTTGCGATGATGGGGAGGAAGAAGGAGAGAATGAGAGGGAAAGGCAGAGCGAGGCGGCGAGCTGGGCCCGGAGTGGCGTTCTCTGTCTTCGCCGCTGTCTTTCTACCCGCTTTCTTCTATCCTCTGATTCACTGTGGTGCGAGACACTAAAGTCCTTTAATTACCAGCAGCTGCTAGGCATCCACTGAATGCATGAAGAATGAGAGAGAGAGAGGGAGGGGAAAGAAGAGAGAGGATAAGAATGAGGGGAAGAGAATGAGAGAGCGTTTGATGTTGCACACTCATCGGGCCCACAAAACCGAGCAGCATTTTGATTGCGGCTCAAAGGGGAGCTCATCATCTCGAGCGCTCTTCAGTCGCGGTCCTGTGAATGGGTAGATCAGCCTCCGTCTGACCACAATCCAAAAACATGGAGCCGTGGTGATGCTTTCTCTCTCTCCCTCTCTCTCTCCTGCTTAGCCTGCCTCTCGTTGTTGTTAGATTAGCTCTCTAATCATGCCCAAAAGAGGCTTTCCATTTCCAAAAATTTCCCCGTTCTCCGCTCCCTATCCTCTTAACTTGCTTCGAAAAAATTCCAGGACAGGAGAGGGTTCTGCTGAGATTTGTCAGGATTAGTCTGACTTCAGTCCAAGGGCTGAGACAAACGGGCAAATGGTCCACAGCCAAGGTCAGCTGTTGAACCAGAATAATGAATGAATGATAGGTTGTAGTTATGTAATATGTGCATAAGAAATGCTGTTCAGCGTGTCAAAATCAGTCCTAGTTTGTCGAGTAGATGACAGCTTAGGGCTATTGGTGTAGTAAGCCCCAGCAGAGAGTGAGTCAGCAGCGGCTCTGCTCCGAGGCAGAACAACATGTCACTACACTACGCTGTGATACTGTATTGTATTGTACTGTCAGTCTGCATGTGGCTGAACTGCTCAGATCTGTTTCAGTAACAACCCACACTGCAGCCTGAATGGCACAGCTGTCCACGTTTCACAAACATGGGCTTAAATACTGTCAAATTATTAGTTTGGCATCCTGGTCGGAGCTCATTATACGGGTACACTTTGTCAACAGGAAGGCATCAGGGGGTTTGGGACACAGCCAAGTCTATAACAGAGTACTCTTGTTTTGGAATGTGACCCCGGGACTTAAGAGAAAGGAAATAGTCATTTATGTTGCTGTAGAGGAATGCACTTGTTGTCTCCAAAAGTTAAAACCAGACGCCACAGGCTTATTTTTTTTTTTTTATAACTACTTCCTTTGTTTATGTGGCATGTTCATCGCCGAGCTTACGCACGACGCCGGGCCATAAAAATCTAAATCTAATTTACAGACGGCGCCGACAATTAGCCCCTCGCAATGAAAATGGCTGCTTCAGCCCATCGCAGATGTCAAGACCGTGTGTCTAATGGCCGACGCCATCAGCTACAGCCACAGTTAGCAGTCGGAGGGGAAGCCGCATCCATCTTCCCAATTGTGCCTAATGAGATATCGATCACCAAACATGCAGGTCTATCAATATTTCCATAGACTCCTAGCACAGGTTGGCTGAAATACAGCGCCGGTGCGTACATGAGTGGGCAGGCTGCATATAATACAGTTAATGATCCTAAAAATACAGTTTGTGTGTGTGTGTCTCTCTTGCTTGCTCACTTATTTTCTTCTTGAGATGCTTCCATCGCCGCACTGCTGCCTCCGCCTTTTGTTCGTTCTTCTCTCCGCTCAGCCCACTCGAGTGAAGCTACAGCTTGATGCTTTGATGCAGAGGACCAGGCAATGGTCTCTTTATCTCCCCTTCTCTTTCTCCTTACCCTCACTCAATATCTTAAACAGAGCACTGGCAGACTTTGTTTTGCATACACCATATGTGCACAGTTTGCACTACAATAGCTTCTCCGAGAGGAGATGCAAGCGAAGCCATCCTGCGCTCTGTGTCCTGTTGGCACTGTCCCGCGGTGACATTATCAGTCGCCACAGCCAGCGGTTGGTTTGACCCCTGACATGAACTTTGAGTTTCAAACTACACCCTCACATGTCAGCCCAGGCCCACACAGGAACCCAAGCCGGGCGATGTTTACCATTTCTGTGGCGTGGTTTTGAAATTGAAAACCTTGCCTACTTTTTTCCCCCATCGTACCTCCTGCGGTCTGCATTTAAATAGATATCCTCACACTTTAGGGATGCAGCAGTAGGAAACAAATGCCCTGAATCGCTCAGTATGTGGATAAAACAGCGAAGGAAAGAGGTGTGTGTGTGTGTGTAGGCAGCACAGCCCTGCACATCACTGCTCACCTAAATGATTCCTGTATTCATGTTGGGGAGCCAGAGTCCCAGTGCAGTCAGTCTTCATACATGTTTATATTAACATGTGTTTGTGTAGAAATGTCCCCAGACTACGGGGGGGTCCTGTTCAAGCAAATCAAATCACGCCAGTGATTCTCTAACATAATGGGTTACCATTTAAGACTGGTAAAGCTTTGTTAAGCACATCAAATATTCAATATACATCTAGTTCGTCCTCTCAGTGACTCCGTCTTCCCACCGCCCCACCGCCACCAAAGCGTCTCCGCTCTCCAGTTGTTTTCCTTTTTCCGCGTGGCGTTGTGGCGGTCTGCCTCCAGTGAGGGAGGGAGGGAAGGAAGGTGATTTTTAAAATGGCTCCCCCTCTCTGTTCTCTCCTCCTGTTTTTTAAACACTGTACTCAACAGCCAGAGCTGCAATCAGACAGGCCTTCACACTTTCACTGAAGTCCTTAGATGTGGTAAAGGAAGGGGAGGAGGGATAGAAGAACACACATCTTTTCCCTGTCGCCTGCCTCTTCTTGCTCTGCTTGTCAAGGCCGGGGTGTGTGTGTGTGTGTGTGTGTGTGTGTGTGTGTGTGTGTGTGTGTGTGTGTGTGTGTGTGTGTGTGTGTAAAGGGGGTTCATAAAACGTGTGAAGGATGTCATGTGAACTGTATGTTATTTTGCATATGTATGCGTCCGTTAAAGTGCACGCATCGATTCTCTGTGGCTTACAGGGAGGGATGCGTCTGTGTGTTTTTAGCATCCACGTGCGAATGGGTGTGTGTGTGTGTGTGTGTTTATACGTCTGGGTGTCTATCAAAGCCCGGCACAGCAGAGGCGACAGTGTAATTGCCTGTCTGGGGCCAGAACAAAATAAGAAGCAGTCATTGGCGGAATGGACTCTGAGGTCTGGCCTCTGTTTGCTTTCACGCTCCCGTGCTGGAAAAACCTCTGCAGCCACGTAATACTACAAATTACACTGTACCTTTTAGATATAGGCTACTGAATTAGATTACATATAAATGTGTCAGGGATTTATTTGCACCTCAGAGCTCCAACTCCAACGGCGCAGCCCACACAAACTGCCACAGGAGAAAACAATATGCTTTTTTTTATTATGTGTATGTTTTCTTGTTTTCCCGCTCACCTTACACGACTGCATGAAGCGCTGCTGCCACTTACGACTGCGTTCATACCCCGCAGTGGAGTCGTAGATGCCAGAGAAGAGTAGAGATGGAAGTAGTCGCAGCTCCTTCAGCACCATGGACAGGGCTTAGAGAGCATAACACCCAGGCTGACTGCCTCCAGCAGCCGCTGGAGGGAAAATAGCTATGAGCTTCTTATTACGGGGAGACAGGCTGAAAGAAATGCATGTCAGTCTGTACACAGAGGCATTTTTTAAAATTCATTGTGTATATCGCTTCTTTTAACACCTTATTTCTCCGTGCGAGAAGCACCAGCGCACCACCCTTTCAGGAATGTGACTGATGGAAGACAAAGGAACTGTGCGAAGCTCCTGAGTGACAGGCCAGGGCCAGACAGGAGGATAAGGGTGTGGGGAGGGGGGTCATGAGGGGGAATATGAGGAAGGCAGAATTCTAGTCAACACTCAGTGGCATGCACTTCAGCTAATGAGAGAGGCAAAGGGGTCAGCTTCTGACTACACAGAGATAATGGCCATCTCCAGAAACCATGGCAACAGAGCAGCCATCCTCCACCCCTCCCTTGCCGCGCTGCTCTCATCTTGCTTCACCCCCCCCCTACCGAAATGAATTTTACTTTAAATCACACTGAGGAAAATCAATGCGAGGCTTTTTGTCAGTTAATGACGGTCCAGGTTTTTTTTTTTTTTTTTTTTTTTGCATCTGTACCCATATAGCTCGTGCATAAAACATTGTGCATGCAGCATAAAGCGCCATTTTCTGCCCGCCATTGTGGAACGTAAAAAAGAAGAAAAAAAAAAAGAAGCGCCAAATTGCAGACGGAATAATGCCCCGCCTAAGAAAAGTGTGCTAATTTCAACTCATGAAAAACTGAGGCGAGATGTGCACAGACATGGGGGGGATAGGATATGGCAAATGCAGCAATTACTGAGACAAATGCAAAAAAAAATGAAGATGATGAGGAGTAAGAATAAAACTGTCACATTTAAAATATAGAAATGATGTAGAGAATCTCAAAAGTGGCAAAGGGAGAAACCAGGTGATCATTTAAAAAAAGAAAAAACTGCCACAATGGCTTCCCATTCCCAGTGGGAGAGTCACACGACTACACTAATTCCACACTTTCCTGCTCTCTGAAATCCCAAAGGAGTACTGTGCATATGAATGTTTGTGTGTAAGTGTGTGTGTGTGTGTGTGTGTGTGCATGTGAACCACGGTGGTGTGCTTGTGCCTGTTCATGTGAGTCTTGAACTTCTGACAACATAATTACACACGGAGGCAGATGGATGAAGATGTAGCTTCAGAGTCAGTATGGGTGAGAGTATGTGGTTAAGAAGCATGATATGGGGCTCTAACACACACCGCCACACACACACACACACACACACACACACACACACACAGCAGGCAGTCAGCAGCCAGAGGGGAATGGACAGGGGCTTGTAGTGGCACATCAGCAGCACCATGGACAGCGGCTGACCCATCGGAGTCCAATTAGAGCTGCTGTGACCAGACAGCCAGTTAGTCAGACACTTAGACTGCTGGGTTGGATGAGGATAGAGAGCCTTTGGTGTAATGGGGCTGGAGGGAACGCACGGTTTTAATAAGGAAGGATGAGGTGGATGAGTTTTAATGAGAGATGTGGCGGATTGTGTGGGGGGTGTTGCGTGGTACTTGATACACTATCCGGCCATTAAGATCACGTATGAGCGTGTAATTTGCACTAGTTACGCGTTCAAAGTTGTGCAGTGATTGAAGGATATCATTTGGGCGTGTAAGTGCTTTGTAAGTTTGGTTGTGTTCATTTGCCCGCCGGTGCCACCACTTGTTCCTGTGGTTTATCGGGAGCGCGTGCACTGTTTTGTAAAAACCTTTAAAGCGACGTGTCCTAGAGGCCAGCTGTTAGCGACGGTGGGAGTGCTGTAAAACATTTTTACAAGGTTTTTTTTTTTTTTTAACTTTTTTTTTCTTTTTCAATATGCCATATGTTTTGCAAAACGATAATAAAACAGCCCGGTAACAACAACATAACTTAGCCCAGAGTCTAGAGCGCGTCGCTTTTACAGCCTTAATCAACACAAAACAAATAAATCTGCGTGACAAATGCAAACACGAAAACTGAGAAAAAAAAGCACAAAGCATCTGGTGTAAATACTAAAAGTAGTTAGTGACAAATCCAGACGTCTGAAAAGATTATCAATTATAATGTGTCTGTAGATGTAGAGGTGTCTTCCAGTCAAAGAGACACAAAGTCACATTCATCCTGCTGTTGTTTTCAGAACTTTTATCCACTTTTAATTGTCGTTATCTTCTTTCCTGTTCTAACTTTGGCAGGCGGCGCCTTCTTTTTCTCATTTATTCATCCGTGGGGTCACTTATGTTTTGGTTATAATTGCTGTAATCTCGTTTATTTTCTTCTCGGGGCTGTAATGGCCTCTGCTAGCCTCTCCTTTTGGAAAAAAAAGAAATATCAATAACCCCTGTCTCTCTTTGTCCCTCCTTCTCTTCTCTATTCAGCTGCTCTCAGAGGAACCGGTGTGAGCGCGCAGACGAGCCGTACCGTTTCGCCGCCTCTCTCAACCAGTGTGTGAAGGCCACCGTGTACCCGGACAGCATTGCGGTGTCGGAGCCAAGCGTTCCCGTAAGTTTGCATACACAAAATACCAAACACCTGCAATCCCAACTACTACTCGCTACACATTACAATGAGAAATTATCCCCCATTTCCACATTTCCTACCCACGTACAGAGGCAGAGGAAGATTTTTAAATGATCCCACATAGCAGTTTGCCTAGTCTTGATTGTGGTTGATGCATAAACATTAGATGGGAAGGTTCATAAGAGCTCCACGTGGGCGTTTGAGCGTGCATATGCTCACTTGGTACAGAGCAGTCAATTTGTGTGCCAAGACATGTTTGTGTGTGGGTGGGTGTGTAGGTGTTAAAGTTGTCCGGGTGCAGCTGAATACAGTGCAACATTTCCACATGGACCGAGCAGAGGAAAAAAAAAATACAGACAGATGAAGCATCAGTGAGAGAGTTCTGCTGAATGCTGCACATTCACACGCGTGGACTCGCTTCAAGTCTTTAGATACCCATGTCGGTTTAAAGAGCATATTTATCAACCTATTCTAGATTGATTTGTTCAGGGACGGACCGTCGTGTCAAGAGAAGGTGTAGGTCAGGCAAAATGTTACAAGTTATCTCTGTTTCCATGTCAGTAACAAGGGTCATCTCACCGAACCGTCCAACAACAACACTTGCAAATTCGAAACTCTAACGTCAGCAGACAGCTATCTCCATGACAACACAGCCTTTCTTTTTTCGTGGGCACCGGGAGCGATAACGAGAGAGAAAACAATCAAATTACCTTTTATTAAAACTCTGCCACCAATTAGGCCGGTCGCCGCCGCCAAGCTGCGAAGAACACTCAGCGCCACCGTCATCGGGGAGGACGAGAGAACAAAAAAGAGCAAAGGCTTAACACTCGGAGACGAGCGTACTCTCTGCAGCAGCCTCGTGTGTGTTTGTGTGTTTGTGTGTTTGTGCATGTGTGCGCCTGAGCAGATTTTGAGTGTTTGTCTGTATGCATGTGTGTCTTGACAGAAGCGATGAGAGCTAATTAATGTGAGAGGTTACTCGGGGAATTCTGCATTGAACAAAAGACATTGATTGCTGTGATTGCTGTAATCAAGGATCTCTCTGACACACCTCGCCAAGTGAAGCAACACAAACACGGTGAAAGTAAAACAGGGGAAGACGAGAGGTCCTCAGCAGGAAAAAAAAAAAAAAAAAAAAGGGAGAAATCATCCATCCTCTCGCCGGGTACCAGAGTAAGCCAGCTAACGAGGGAGGCAGCGTAGTCAGCGACTGAGACAGTCAGCATCTCTTGAAAGGCCTACAGTTAAGCTGCTCAGCTGCCTTGCCTGTCCCAGTAGCCCCGCGGTGTTTAGCGAGAGGCAGATAAAACAAAGAGGAAACTTCAAACGGTACGGCCCAAAAATAACAGCTAATGGAACAAGGCTGTGAAATGCCATGGTGATAATTATCCAGACTGCCTCTCTCTTGGCTGGAGAGCCAGATCACACACCCTGTGTGCAGAATACATTTATTTATAGGCAAGAGCAGCTGAACGCTCCAGCCCCGGTGTCACGGCTCTCTCCGGAGAGAGAGAGCGGCTTCAAACGCCTTTATGTGCATCTGCATGCGTGTTGGTTTATATCGCACGTTGTGTAGTAGTGGTGGTACCTACATGCGTCCTTGAGGGAAAACAAAAATAGAAATGGCCAAGTGAGCATTTTTTCTAATTTCCTTTCCTCCAGCTTCGTATTGACCGCTTAATGAATCACACTGTCTCTGCTGCTGGGGTGATATCTTCCCTCAAATGGAAGATGAAGATCCAAACACAGCTTTATTTCCTTATTACAGTGTTGATAACATTTTTTAAGCAGCAACGCATCTTGGCAAAGCTTTTCCAGCAGCAGCAGCGTGTCCCTTTTTTTACATTTTGTTTAGAGCTTATTACACCGCTGCTCATATCTCATCCTCGCCGAAGACGCGAACGCCATAAAGGATGTGCAATCAGGATTTATTCCCCCGTTTCGTTGCTTATGTAACATTACCGAGGCTTCACGCATCAGCGTGCTTCGGCTCTTCTACTTTGTCACATCGTATTAACGCTGTCCCTTCCTTTGTGTGCAGCTTCTCGTGAAGGTGAGCCACGTTCCCGACCTTTCTGCGGGCATCACCTGCTCCTTTGGCAACCTGACGGAGGTGGAAGGGCAGGTCAATGGCAACCAGATACTCTGCGTGTCTCCTGCCGCCAAGGATGTCCCTCTCATCCCCACCGACCAAGGTAGATACAACAAACCGACACACACGTGCTCGTCCATCGCATGCGAACTGGTGAGATGTGTGCTTCCAAAAAAATGGATTTTCCTACGTACTCCCAGAGGACACTGATCTGATCATAGCGACTAGATCGGTGAACCTTTTCACACCCAAACATAACCATGCTGTTTGTGCCTTTCTGCTGTTTACGCCACACCGAGCTTTTCACCTGCGCACACGTGCAACATCTCTATCGATTCAACACTCCTATTTTAAGCAGACACCGTCTACGTAACAAGCTCCCCCGCTGATCCAGGATAAGTTTTCTAGCTGTGAAGTGTGCTACACACAAGGCCAGGCTCCATTAGAGCTGATGGAGGATCAGACTGATTGTCCCCTTTAGCCTGTGGCTGAGCCTCAGTTCCCCATATCACTGCCCTCAGATAGGGCTAATGGGCGATGGGCTAACATGTAGGTTCAAAAAAATAGACGGAGGACGATTTAGTTGATGTGGTGGATTAGTGTCCCAGCATAGCCGAGGCATGGGGGGAGTCAGCGCTGTCGGCGTCTGATACAATACACAGAGAACAGACATGATAAACCATAATTCATCAAAGTGATTAAATGTATCTGAACAGAGCTCATGGATATCTCATAAAAGTTGAAGTAGAACACATTCAGAGTAAAAACATATCCAAAGACAAATTTTTGGTCCGGGAATAAAGATATGCTAATCGCCACTAATATACCATTCATAGAAATATCACGACCTTTGCAGCGTTCCTCCGGCATATTTCCATAAAAATACCACGGCCCGGCGTGGCATTTGTTTATTTGCAAACATATATGTCATTATGAATACTAACACCTGTTGTTGGACAATAAATACCTGTTGTTTGCGAGCCAAGATGGCTGCAGGGTGACAGAACCAAACAGGCTGAATAATATATTATGTGCCGTGTGTGGAAACCACTGTGTGTTTTGGGGGTTTGGTAATCCTCCTGCCTGTGAGTAAATGACAGCCCTGTTTGCCCAGCGCTCCCATGGGGAGGGCTGCATCAGGCACTAATATGAATGTTCTCCCCTAGGTAAATGTCAGCCAATCCCCCCCCTGTAAGCCCTTCTTCCATCCATCCATCCATCCATCCCACCCTTCCTCTCTTCCCTTCCCCCCTTTTGACCACCTTCCTCCGTTCCTCCTCCCTCCTCCTTTGTTCCCCCACTGTTTATACCTCGATTTATTTCGAGGCCCCTTCCTCCTCCTGACCTCCCCTCTATCCTCCTCCCGTCTCCGTTCCCCTATGCTAAGGCTTTCTATCTGTTGCACGTCGTCATCGATCGCACGGCGGCGATGACCTGAGGAGAGTAGAGGACAGAACGAGAGGATAAGGGAGGAGAGGAGAGGAGGAAATGAGATTAAACGCGGAGAAGAAAGGGGAGATGAAGGAGCGAGGGGAAATTAAAACAAGAGTGAAGTTGCAGGATGTTAGAACTGTGAGGAGGCAGGAGTGATGTTGAGCCTGAGCTAAAGAAGAAAGATCCTAGAGGAGGTTTTTGTGCGGACAACAGGAACTCTATCCCACTTTGTTTGCCAGATCCTGTGAGACAAATACGCAATGGTAGAAGTCTGCCATGAGCCCAGCCTGCCTACAGTACAGACTACAGCGTGAAACAGAGCCCGATTCCCAACAGGTGCTGTGGAGAGAACGGGCCGCGGAGGGTCATTCAAGCCTCCTACACACTGAATGTCATCTGAAATTCAGGCTGTTCTGCACATATACAAACACGCACGCACATATTTATGGAGCCTGTATTCTCGTGGGGGGGGAGAGACAAGAGGCTGTTTTTTTTTCACAGAGAATAGAAGCACTGCCAGAACTCTGTTCAGAAAAATGCCGCAAGACAACATTTGATCAGATTAAATGGCTCTGCATGCGCCTGAAATCTGCTAATTTCATGCACGAGTAATGTTTCTTTTTATGTACAATACCACGCACAAAATGCTACTCTTCAAGATATATCCTTCACTTGTATGCCACCATCACCGGCACAAAACAACTTGATGTCTGCTATTATTATAATGTTGCGTCATCTCTTGCCTCCTCTCTCTCTCAGATTGGTCCGGCGTTGAGCTGAGGCTCAATTCGAAGGAAACGGGTCAGATGCTCATCAGCACAGAGGTCAAGTTTTACAACTGCAGCGTCCACCAACTGTGAGTATCTCTTTCACAGCCCCATTCATTTACTAAAAAAAAAACAATACCCCAGAACTGCTGCCCAAAAACCACCGGATCAATGCTTTGGGAATTAGTTACAATTTGTCCTCGACCTTAGCCGCTCTCAGTCCACCCCTAAAAATATCCCCCTGTAAAGACTAATGTAATCTGATCGCCGGCTGCTCCCTGAGCCCCGTAACAGGAAGTTTCTGTGCTGTTTCGCTAATGAAGCCTTCTTCTTCTGCAGTACAAAAAAAGAAACGCAGCTTTCTGCCTAACAGGTCTTCAGTAGAGGGGATTTCATGCCCCTTTTTTTTATGCCACGTCTGATTGAGTGATGTCGAATTGAATGGAGATCCTCGGCGTCGGCTGTGCCTCTGTTGCAATTGCTTGCTTCAATCCGAGTGTGGCAGATTCTGTTTGTGCTCCATCCAAAGGCTTCGCCCGGGTTTGGAGTGTCACAATGGAGAGCAGAAGTGACGCATAGCAGGGGGGGGGGGTCGCAGGAAAAAGCACGTCATATCAACACATCACTCCTCCTCGACATTAAAACAAAATGTTGTAGCCACCGTCTCTTTTTTTTGCCTGATTAATGCAGCTAGTGTTACTCTGGAGCTCTCTCCCACACACACACACACACACACACACACACATAGTAGCCTATAGCTGTAAGCCGTCTGAGTAGCACAGAAAGCAATTACCAGCTCTCACATCAGCTCAGTTAATCGGCGATGACAAACACACACAGACACACACACAAAGAAAGATGTGTACACTTGAAAAGGGCATATGCTCTCTCTTACACACACACACACACACACTCTCTCTCTCTCTCTCTCTCTCTCTCTCTACTGTGTTAGCCAGAAGGTGAATCAGCTCTTTTCTTCTTTATTAGGGAGCTTGCCAGAGATCCCTCCCGTGCTTTTTTTCCCCGATGAATATTTCACAATAAGCAAGTGTGCATAACTCGACCGTATTTCAGAGAGAGAGAGAGAGCAAAGAGCGACTACAATAAGCTCTCTGAAGAGTAAATGCCACAATCAATTAAAGGTGTGTGTTGTCTTGGCAATATATATATACGGAGACTATCATGCCTTGTAGCCTCAGGCTGTCACTTCTTCTTTTTTTCTTGTCCATCTCTGCACCGGCTCATCTCTCCAGCCATTCATCCATGTAATCAGCGCAGAGTGTTGGAAAGTGCCCGAGCCGCCGCGCTGAAGTAGAACTCTGAGGTCATTCACGAGTAATAATTAGACACCCGAGTATGAACGCTGGAGTGTTTTTTTTTTTTTTTTTTTTCGTTTATGCTCTTATTTTTAGTAAAGGGGTCTGATCCGGTGCAGTATATGCCCCCCTATGGTGACGCAGTATGTCCCCTATGGTGACACACATGCACACCCTTCTACATGTAAAAAAAAAAAAACACACCTAACAGCTGGTAATTACAGCGACACTCCAACAATGCGGGGCTAATGGTAATTGCAGGATCAAGCTGCGCCAATGTCTTGTTTGTCCTCATTACGCCGCCGTTCCTCCGCTCTCTCTCTCTCCGTCTCTCTTTCTCCATCTGATTCTGGTTACAAAGGGCTAATATGCAAACCCTACCGTTCACATATATGACATGCAGCATTAATATATATACGGCAGTTGGGGAAATATATGCAGGGAGAATTTGGCCCAGCAGCTATTAGGTACTGTGCCAACCACAAGGGCACAACAACAGCAGGTGCCCACTTGGGATCTGAACTCATTTCCTCTGTGGCACTTCTCCCCCACCCACCTCCTCCTCCCCTCTTTGGCAAACTCTCTGCGTCTCCTTGACTGTGCTGCTTTTTCCTAATTCTCTCCCTCCGTGTGTGTGTTTGTGTGTTTTTGTGTGTGTCCGTGCAGGTGTCTATCATGTGTGAACAGTGCCTTCCGCTGCCACTGGTGCAAGTACCGCAACTTGTGTACCCATGACCCCTCCAGCTGCTCCTTCCAGGAGGGACGAGTCAACGCGTCTGAGGTTGGTGGAACACACACACACGAATGCATGAACACACACACGAATGCATGAACACACACACGAATGCATGAACACACACACACACATGCATGCAAGCTTGCGAGCAGAACTTTCTCTTCCTTTCCTGTGTTTTTGTTCTCTCTTCTCTCTCTTCTTCTCTCTTCCCTGTTTCCTTCTGCCTGCATCCTGCTCCGTGTTCCAGCTCCGTGTCGGCCTCGGGGCATGTCTTCAGAAAGACAGCCATCTAAGCTCTTCTATTTCCGAAATTGGCGTTTCTCACTCAGAGCTCTTGTTCTCCGCGGTAGCAATTAACACTCTATTATCTCTGGAGTTATTGAGCTTAGCGTGTCTTAACAATGACACAGGATCACTCTGGCCCAGTCAATCATGTGCAGTAGATACAAACTGCTTGAAATATACCTCATGTGTGTGTGTGTGTGTCTCTTTGGCTATGCACACAGACAGTACTTGGGTATTTGCCGCGGTATATGTTTGTTTTTTTTCTACCTCCATAAACTCATTTACTCGCACTAAAGGACAACAAAGAGTGTTAATTGCTCCTAAGTTGCAGTAAATCTGGATCCGCTGGCAGCGGGCGTCGCTCCCGCAGCCTTTCGGGTTCATAAACACTTGGAACTCGCGCACAGTTTTGTTAATTGGATCAGAATTACGAATAAAGACTGGCTTCTCTCTGTCTAAGCAGTCTCCATAGGATGAGAGATAAGGCTGTGTTCAAGATTCATGGATCTTTAAGGACCAAAAAGACCAAAGTGCGTGTGCAAATGTTCCTTTGCGCGTTATATTTCCAGCAGAATTGACCTGGAAATCGCTGCCTCTTATTTGATCAGTGTCTTCGCCAGCTGAGCCGTTTCACAGTTCTACTCCTGATAATGAGTTGTTCAACACTTATGCATCAGCTCAGTGCTTTCCAAGGTCAAAGGAGTCACTTTCAGATTCTAACTTTAGTTTTCAGACGTACTCGTTGTACTTGATACTTCTTATTATCCTCCCTCTTATCTTGCCGGTGACCTAAAGACAGAAAAAGAGCATCATCTCTGTTTTTTAGTTTGTTTGTTTTTCTTTTTTGTTGGCACTGACGTGTGCTCCCTTTTCTTCCAGGACTGTCCCCAGCTGGTGCGCTCTGGGGAGATTCTGATCCCAGCGGGGGAGGTGAAGCCTATCACCCTGAAAGCCAGGAACCTGCCCCAGCCCCAGTCTGGCCAACGCGGCTACGAGTGTGTCCTCCACATCCAGGGGGTCAGCCACCGAGTAACAGCCCTCCGCTTCAACAGCTCCAGCGTGCAGTGCCAGAACAGCTCGGTAAGTTTGGTAACACTTCGCCCAGATTGTGCCAGATTAGGTGTAATTGGTGATGCATGATTTGTTTGGGTGGGTGTGTGATTTTTGTATTATTATTCATTTACATTTACAGAAAAATAGACTGATTATATGGGTTATATCACCATATATTACGGTATAAAATACACTGTGCGTGTGGGCGTGTGTGTGCTTGTGTACATATGTGTGTCATTTAGTCAGTGGAGACCCGGTAGATGCAGTTTAGGTAATTACAGTGGAGAAGACTGCAGCATGGCTCTGCCCTCCAGTCAAGCACGCACTGACTTCTGCAGTATCTTCCCAGAGGAACCACAGACATACACATTTTACTCTCTCCTATCTGTCTCTCTCTCTTACTCACACACACCCACACACACACAAATACACATGCTTGCACAATGAAAGTCAGGCTGGAATTAAGGGCATAGGAGGCAGTTAAGGACACCATCTCTAAAGGCCACAAGGAAAGTTCAAGCTTCTGCTCAGCTGTCCCCGTTTCTTGTGGCTTCTCACTTTTTGTCAGCTCTCTGATGATGCGATGATGTAACTTTGGGGTAACTTTGGGAAGGACATAGTTCTGTATCCACAGAAGGAATCATGGGGATTCAAATAACCAAATCTCCTATCGATATCCTCTTCTCCTTTTGTCTCTTTTCCACCTTCATCTACATCTCTCTGTATATCTTCCGGCCCTGTTTCTCTCTCTCTCTCTCTCTCACCAATCTTTGGCCTTTAGTATCTGTACGAGGGAATGAAAATCAGCGAGCTGCCTGTGGATTTCTCGGTGGTGTGGAACGGCAACTTTATTATTGATAACCCGGAGAATATCCAAGGTAAGAACAAGAGGTGCTGCTGTCAACATGCGCTGGCAAGCAGGATGAAGACGGACCAACCTGGCACTCTCTATCATTTTCTCTCTCTGTCTTCAGATCGTGTCTCTTTTAAGCAGAGTTCCAGATAGTTTGTGCATGTACTGTATATTTATATGCTATTTTAATCACAGTTACCATGTTATGTCGTATATATTTCACTCGTAATAAACCTGCCGTCTGTTTTCCTGAAATAAAACGCTCCCTAGATACTTTTGCAGATCTCTCAGTTGTCGCTTGTCCCCGCAGTGCACCTGTACAAGTGCGCGGCCCAGCGGGACAGCTGCGGCATGTGTCTGAAGGCGGACAGGAAGTTTCAGTGCGGCTGGTGCAGCGGAGAGGGAAGGTGCACCCTGCGGCACCACTGCCCCCCCATCAACCCTTACACCACCCGCTGGCTGAACCTGTCCAGCAAGAACGTCAAGTGCACCAACCCACGCATCACCGAGGTCAGTATCCTCCGTCTGTCCCTCCTCCTGCCTGCCTGCCTGCCCACACATATCCAGCTCCAATCAATGTGCAATAATCAGCCGCCGCTTTGCTGCAGTTTTTCATAGAGGATCACGACTCAGGCTGACACCGCAGGACTGTAATTCAAATCTAAAACTTAACAGCTACACCGACGTGTAACAGCTTGATAAGACCTTGGCGTTAGTGGCAGCAGCAGTGCTGTTACATACTTGAAGACTCGCCTTGTATCCTCTATCATAACCACTAAAAGTAGCAGTAAACACAGATTACATGATCCTGGCATGCTGAAAGTGTGAAAGTTGTACTGATGACAGCAGAGGTCTTAGGGAGACGGGTAGGGGTCTCTTGACAATAGGGCTGCCACAAACGATTATTTTGATAGTCGACTAATCGCCGATTATTTTTCCGATTAGTCGACTAATCGGATTGTACGTAAATTGATTGTCTCGGAGAGGGGCAAGTGGGCGGGCGCTGTAAAGCTCGCGGACGGAGCCATGAGCCAGCTTCGCCCCCGAGTGTTTCCATGCCGACCCAGAGCCGCCGAGGAGGAAATGCGCTCGGCGGAGGCCAGTCAGCGCCGGGGAGAGGTCCCACAAGGGGATCCTCCTGCACTGTGCAGCTGTCCCTGACCCACCGAGTTGAATACCCCAGGCAGACTTCGGAAGTTGCGGAAAAATCGCGGTGATTGGTTAAAATTGCAACACCGCCCTGAATTCATGGGGATGAAAATGAAGCGTCGACTACTAAATTAGTTGTCAACGATTTTGTTCGTCGACATAATCGTGACTAATCGACTAATCGTGGCAGCCCTACTTGACAATGAAATGTCATTGAGAGGCAGTGCATGAAGAAGAAGCCATGCTATCCTGCTTTGTTTTCCTCTTAACCCAAGAAGAATGAGAATGAGCTTTCAAAATAAAAGCTCCCCAGGGAGCCGGGGCCACCAAACGCTTTGCAAATTGTGAACGTTCAGTTCCTTTCCTGTCTTGTGTTTCTGTTTTTTTTTCTTGTACCGCTTTCTCTAATTGAGAGAACATTTGTTTTGTTTTTTTTCTTAAGCGCTTAAAAAAAGCATATGCTCCTCTGTGTTTATGTGTATGTACATGTGTGGCACTGTGTTTTGATCACAGGTGCATGTTTATGTGATAGTTCTTCTTACCTTCAGGGTTTATCCAAGGGCAAGGACCCTGAAATACACACACACACCCACACAGAGAGAGATATTCAGTTTTAAAGGCCCGTCTCTGACATCTGCCTTCGCTTTGTGCAGTATGCACAGCTGCCTGCTCAGAGATTTTTTGTCTTCTCACAAGGTTATTCCAGCTCTTTGAAAGTAACTTTGGCACCAACAAATGTTAAAAAGGGACCCAGATGAAAAGAAAACACACACACACAAACAAAAGAGTTGCGAGCTAACAGTTACGGGTCTTTTTCATATCTCGCGATTCACGAAGACAACAAGGACGCGTGTTCGTGGCTCGCCTTTGTTTCTCCAGAGCCTTCTCGGATATCGCAACTACTCAAACGGTTCGACGTCCTCCACCTCAGCACCACCAGGATCATGACCTGGAAGTCCTTATTTGTTTTCCCATAAGTGGAGCCTTTACTTGCTTAGGCCACATTTTTATCCCGCCTGGCGGGTTTGCTGTCACGGGGGGGGGGGACTCAGGCCAGGAGGACATACTATTTAATTAGGCTTGGTAACGCACCAGTGCATTGTGGTTAACCCACCAGACCCTTCTACCACCCTATTGATTCACTCGGCCTCTCGTTCCTCCACCACACACACACACACATCTAACTCCAGCCAATTAAAAAGTGAAGTTAACGACTTGGATAATTGATTTGCTATACTGTATGCAGATAAGAACGGAAAACTAGAGGCGGGATGAAGAAGAAGGCCGTCCTTACTTCTTTTTAAACTCTCCATCACTCCCCCTATCCGTCTGTCTCCTTCCTTCCCTGTGTGTGTCCCCGTGCATCACTATCTCTGACTCATCTCGGCGAATTGAATTAGGCTCTTGTGTAACTCTATTACGCTCTCGGTTTGTCATTCTATGGCACATGCTCACTGCCATCCAGTGGGACATACCTCAGTCCCCACCAGGTTTTCATTAGTGTTGTGAATCACAGTATGCGATTACCGAGGCCACCACTTGCCCAGACCTTCATCTGTCACTCTGCAAACATTAAGGGACCCGGGAGATTTACTGATATTCAGAATACTGCAAGGAGTTTGTGTGACGATGCTGTTTCTTTTCGTTTGAGGACCAGCACAAGTAAAATACACATTTTTCATCGATGAGGCTTCAGCCCAATCACGTATTGATCAGCAAAGCTGAAGTATGAAAAGAACACTTAAACACGAAGCAGCTTTAGGTGCCGTATACCTTTAAATTATTGAATCCATCTGTTGTCCAATGGTGTATTGATCATCAACTCCTGGCCTGTCAAGATATCACCTCAAGGTACTTCCAAAGGAGCTACAGAAACATCTCAAATATCTACAGAGAACATCAGCTTCATGTGCCAGTTTGTCAGAATCATAGTATGGGCTTGCTCATGGTCAATAACTAGGTAGAAATACATCGTGTATCGAATGGAAAGACGCACCAATTTGCCTTATATTCTGGGGCTGGAGATGCGAAAAACCTATAGCATAAGCCTTTTTCCAACAAAATACAGTTTGTAAGCCGAAGATCAGTGCAACAAGTTTAATGTTGCAGTGGAGCTCACAAATACAGTACAGTAATTATCAGTTATTCCTGGCTGAGTAATGATAGGTTACAGAGTCGGAGTGTTGCAGGATGACTCTTTCAGGGAACGGATGATGTTAAAATCTGTGAATCCGAGCGAGGCGAGCAAAGGGGGTGAAGTGAGGCAACGGAGAGAACAAAGGACAGAGCAAAGGAACTGAACCATGAAAAGGTGGGAAGAACCAATAGGAGAGGGGAGAGAGGGAGCCCCTGTGGGCTGTCTGAACTCTGTTTACAGCTATAGGTGGCGAAAAAACCAACTCGGCTTTCATTTGCATGATTCACAAGAGCACGCACTTCAGATCCGCGCAGACAGACACGCCGATATTTCTTCTCTTCATTGCCGGTGATGTCGGCGTCCGTCTGCCACCGCCACCCCCCCCCAGCCCCCTTCGTCTCGGTGATTACAGTTCCTTTAAGAAGCAGACATCCCCCTGGTGGGCTGAATTTATTAATAAATTTGGTTTTGATTGTATGCTCCGAAGCCCCCCATCATGAGCTGATTTGTATACATACTAGCACATTAGTAGATGTGCCTACCAAAAGATAGGCCTTTTGAATAATTAATGTTTCTATTAAGTGCCATGGTGCCTCCCACCATGGGCCATTAATATTGAAGAGATGTAAGCCCTTGCTAACAGCAGAGGGAACGACATCAAATGAAGCTGGGAGTTGGACGGGCATATTAAAGGCATCTCCTCAATAGGCTCTGGCCGTGGCTTCTGTACGAGTTTACAGTGTAGCAGAGAGGCTTCCCCGCCTCCCAGTGACATTGAATATAATCTCGCCGTCGCCTCGGGATAGAAAAAAAGTGTAGGATTCCTCCCTTTCTGTCTCCGTCGCAAGCTCATTGTTGATATTTTGGAACACAGCAGGGATGGTGGGCCTGTCAGTCACTATCATGGGTACGGCTGAACTGAAACCCCCGAGAGAGCTGCTGTGCAGCATGTGTGGTTCCCCTCATTAAACAAGACAATAGAGGGATGAAGTAAATGTTGCACAGTAAAAGTGAGTCTTTACAACACACCACGCATCTACAACTAACGCGTTAAAAGGCCCGTTCAAACACGCTGTCATCCACAAACACGCCCCACATCCAATCAATTTGTCACTTGTTTTCTCCTCTTTACACACTAACTAAAAAAAGCTCCTTTTCATCCCAACCCGTATCTCTTGGCTCACTACAAGACATTTAAGACCCCCATAAAGTATTTAGGATGTAGTTTGTACGGGAACAAGTGATCAGTGGGGTTTTTTATCAAGCCCATTAAATGCTACTCACAATTAAACGTGACATGCTCGAATTAGTCTGAGCCGAGTCCAAAGACAAAGAGATTAGCGGCAAGCTCCTAACGTGTGTCAAGGGCTATTTAATTTCCAAAGCAAAATATCAATCTGCTGGCAAGAGAGTGGAAAGACCGTCCTCTGTCGCTTCGTGTAATTCTGGGAAGAATCGAGTGCAATAAACGTGTATATTAAAGGTCGCTAATAAAGAATATACGGCAGAAATGCTGACGTTGTGTTATATTTTAGGAATAAATGGGGTGATTAAACATTATTAGCTCTGAATTGGAGAATGCCATTCAGCTCCGTCAGCTACTGTAGTTACAGCGACGTGCTAGGCTTGCATAGCCCGGAGGCAGCAGGGGGGGCGGCGCGTTGTCCTCTGCTCCGTGTATTGAGTTTAGCCTCGGCTGCATCAGCACAACTTTCCCCACCATTACTTCAAGTGAATAAGTCAACACTGACAGACGTCCCCCGGGCTGTTCACATTGACCGCCGTTCCTCTGTGTGTCCACAGTTTTGTCCTCGTGCACATTATCTTCCCGAAAGAGCCCCTTTCTCTTTCTCGTGGATTAGAATTATTTTTTTTTCTCAATTTAGGCCATCTCACCCCCTCTTAAGTCTTCTTTTGGTTTTTGCCAAAATCCTGCAGAATGTCAGAGGAAATAGTGGTGGCTAAAAGTGGCCAACGCTCTGATCCTCTGAGCTGAGAGAAATAGATTATGCTACAGAAAAGAAGAAGCGAGAGCCGGGGTGCAGGGAGTGCGATGTGCAAGCTGACTGTCTGTTTGTTGGGAATTACCCTCTATTGACAGTGTGACAATGCCAGGCGGGCAGCAGCACTGCTCCTAAAAGGATTACACAGGGAGCATGGCATGGTAGCACTGGGTGGGAACGGGGGAGAGAGGGGTGGGGGGGTAAGGGTGTGCATGCATGTCCAATGAGGTTCCCCTCTCGAAAAAAGTCTGTGTGTTAAGACAAACAAGCAAGCCGGTGCTTAGAGGAAGAAGAGGAGGAGGAGGAGGATGTGTCACCTAGCCTGAGGGAGACGAGATGATGAAAGACGGAAAGCAAAGGGAAGGAGAAGAAGATGCAGAGCAGAAGACGCTGCAGTGAAATATGAAACGCAAACGCCGCCTCTCTAAAGATTATCCACAGTACACGACTGCAGCGGGTTCCCTCTGGTCCGCAAAGGTCATTACGATCTGGTTTACAGGCAGTCGAAGCCATAGTCTCGTGTACAAGGAGGGTCCTTTTATAGATCCTGCTCCTTTTTGTTTGTGTAAGAAATACAGACACGGAGACAAAGCGCCGCACTCCTCTCACGCCTCCCAGCCTGGAGACATCGGTGGCGTGATCCTTTGAAGTTTTTCTATGATCCACTCATGAATCGAGCCTCTATCTGCCAATGGGGGGGGGGGGGGGGGGGGGCTCAGTCAAATGGGTTTCATGCATGGATTAGACTAGTCTTCCTTGTGCTTGGTCCACCGTGGGAAGAGCTCCATTTCACCCTCAAGGGTTAGAAGAAGAAGGAGGAGGAGGTTCTCCCAAGCTTTTAACATGCCCATCTGTGATCCAGCACTGCTGCCCTGTCACCGTTCCCCCCCCGCCTCACCTGTCATCCATCACGGCCTGTAGGACCAAACAGAGCGGCATCCACATTCCCTCTGCTGCTCGTCTCCATTTTCTCTCTTCTTTTCTTTCCTCCACTCTCTTATTTTTTCTCTCTCTCTCCTCTCGTTCTCTCTCAGGCCCTTACACTGCTTATGTAACCGCACTAAGTCTACTCGAATAGCTGCTGCCATCGCCTGACATGGATATATTTAGCCGTTATGTCCTCCCCCCTCCGCTTCACCACCACCACCACCACCATCACCACCGCCGCCGCCGCTGCCTCCCCCCCCTCTATACCCTGCATGCCCAAGCAGTGCTAAAAGATTCATGTATTCAGACCCCTCGGGCGGCGCAGTGACACACTTACTTTACATCCAGAGCAATTAATGTCCACTGAATCTAGATTACAATGCCGGCGTCCCACAGGGAAGCCGCAATGCCCCAAGTGGGTGTCGGGAGGGAGGGGAAGGGTGTTCGGCACCGCTCGGAGGGGTCGCCATCACGTGGCACTTTTGCGGCTCAGTAAGCGGGCACAACTGGCTGTTGTTGTTCTTTTTTTTTTTTTTTCTCCCACCCCTTCTGCTTGCATGGCCAGTAATAGCATATTGATTGTTTACACAGCAATAGCAGCTCCACACAGCAAAGTGACGGTCGTCTCCTCCTCCTCCGTCCTCCTCTTTCCTAGTGTCCTCCATCTCCTTTTCACCGAACACTGTCGTCTACTCTCTCGGTTCTTTCTTTATCTCTTTTTTTTTCTCCCTCCTCCTCCTCCTCCTCTTCTTCTCCTCGCTTGTTTAAAGGGCTGGATGAGGGCCAGGTCGGAGCCTCAACAGGGCTCTGCGGCACAGAAGGCAGCGTGCCACCCTGTGCCAAGGTCATGCTGGGCAGCCATATTGTATTTTATGAGTAGGTGGTCTGCACTAAGCATTAATACGGCCCCTTGTTAGATTTATCATCCATGGCAACAGCAGTATATTCCGAGCAGGCGCCTATCCAGAATGTTAATAATCCATCCCATTTTCTTTTAATCGTGAAGTTTCTTTTATTGGATTTACCGCTGTGAAGTTTACAGGAAGAAGTTGGTCTTTGTGTGTGTTTATGTCATATTTAGACAGGAAGATCAACAAAATATTAACCGCCGGTGTGATACCACATGCTCTCAGCACAGTGACTCATAGCATGTTCTGACATTCTGCGGATGCAGGCGTGGGAGTGCTCTTAATTGCTTCTACAGCCACCTGGACCGTAAGAGCACATTTACCCTTAAGCATCAGTGAAAAACCTCAGTGCTTATTTAATGATTTCAAGAAAAGGTCCATAACTTTAATGTCACTGCCAAAAAGCACTTACAAGTTGTTTTTTTTTTTTTGCTTCCCTGTAGGTGACCCCAGTGGCTGGACCTCCGGAGGGAGGCACGCGCGTGACCATCCATGGCACGAATCTCGGCCTGGCCTTTTCGGACATGGTGGGCAACGTGGAGGTGGCGGGGGTGAGGTGCACGCCCGTGGAGGACGGCTACATCATCGCCGAGCAGTAAGTCACGCGAGCAAGGATGGAGCGTTAACGATTGTGATCAGCCATGCATTGATTAGAAACAACATCAAACTCAGCTCGGTTTGAAGAACTCCTTTGAAATCGCCGAGAGCAGTTCAGAGAGCGTTGTTCACAATGCGGCATGAAGATGTTTTTAATTATTATTATTAATTATCCCAATTTGTCAGCAGCACAGTTTGCGTGACAAATCGTCTGATAGGAAACACAACACCGGCTACAAGATAATAAACATGCGTTAAATCAGTTATTAACACACGGATGTAGAGCGGGGTTTTGACACATCGCCGCATACATGGATCTGATCGATATATGTGCATTGTGACAGAAAATCTGCTTTCCCCACCATCTCTTCTCTTTAATGAAGGCTGGAGCAGGTCCAGACAGTCTGGCCCTGACATTGCTGTTCTCCCCCTGCAGCACACTAGCCCACTTCTCTCTCTCTCTCTCTTTCTCTCTGTAGCTCATCTAGTCAACAACAATCCCATAACAGCTGTGTGTGTTTACTTGTGTTTACCTCCCTAATTGTCCCATGCTGTGCATACATCACGTTAAAGTCTGTCCCGTTCACCCTGAAACTAATGAAACGTTGCTCGTGCCTCACGACTTGCCCCCCCTCTCTTTGGGTAGACACACAGACGTGTGCAGGGTAAGAAACTCAGCGCCTCGTGGTTGTTTAACCTCCCCAGGTGATGCAAGGCAAGGATGTACACACACACACACCAGGCTTAGATGCTTTACCATAAATATATATTAGCGTATTCGGATTAGGATCAGGTTGAATTGCCTCCGGGTATCGAGCTTTATTGGTAGAGGAAATGCAATTCTTTATGAAAAAATGTAATCCTATAATCATTTTTTAAAGGATTCTATACAGCCGGCGTGAAAAAAACACTCATTATGTAGCGACTGTAGGTTGAATAATTACACCGAGAAAAATCAATACAGTATGAGGGGAAATATATAAATATTAAAAGACGTGGTACAACGCTCATTCCTCGCACATTCCTATAGAAATGTATGTTATTATTAGATTTCTTTAGGTCTGCCTTTGAGTTAGTGTGAAATTCCTCCTACGTCCGCTGACTTGGAGTCAGTTAGAGAAAAGTGTGAAGTTTTAAAGGAGCACAGCTGACACACACACACACACACACACACACTCACAGGCTATCACAGTCATGGCTCTCAGAGGAGCCTTTAACCCTAATTCTTTCCTTGGCCTACTTCTGCCCTCAAAAAGAGAACAGCTCAGCACCGCGCCGCCGCCACCGTAACTCACATACTTTTAGGTCTCGCGGTGTCGTTACAATACATATGTCACACACATTTGGTCACACACACACACACATGTGCGGTTACACTGCTCTTACTAATTCACGTGGTTGTTTTGGCGATTAAATCAAGATGTTTCCCACTTTCTGTGGTATTTGGAAAGTATGATTTACAGTACGTCGGCGGCTCCTCGCTCTTTACAGGGCAGTTGTAATTAAAATTCACTATGTGCCACTTGGCTGTAGGGGACAATTTGTCAGCAGCGCACTGATCTGACAGCACTTTAATCCAATTGGGGAGAGCTTGGGGAATTCATTTATATGGCATGTAAAAGAATAGACTGAGCGAAATTAAAAAACGAACCTATGACCCCTTTAGTCGAACTTTGAAGGAGTTGGAGTGTTGGCGGGGGGTCGCTCTGAGCTGGATTCAGAGCCTTTAGGTTCATTACACACCGACTGTTGCTGTTTTTGTTTCCAGTCTTTAATTCAGTCGCCAGGTTTTTCTACGGTGGGCCGGACTGGATCGGACAAAAAAAAAGAAAGAAAAAGAGATGTATACATATTTATATCTCTTTTTATGTTGCTACTTCAGAGGAGTGTGTGAAAGCCACTCGTCGCTTTGAAGAAAAAGCCTCAACTTTTGTGTTTTTCCAGCAGTCAGAAAGTACTATTTTTTTTTTTCCGTGGGGCTGATGCTGTTCTGCTGCATTTTTCTAGTGGCCAAATTGAGTCCTCATTAGTACGAATTCACTTTAAAAAAAAAAAAGTAGCCCTCAGGTTTTACTTAGAGCAGAGCGTCCGTCTTGCTGGAGAACGAGGAGAACACACAATCGAATGTTCAGTTTTTTGAAAAACATATTTCCATAAATTTGCAGCTCCACAAAGGGGACCGGTACTTCTTCAGTAGGCCTTCAGGTGAGTGTGTGTGTTTCTCTGAGGTGACAAGAAAATATCAGCTCTGTCAGTGAGTAAATCCTCCGTTAGCCTCTCTCTCTCTTCCACATACTTCATCCAACAACTCTCCCACAGTCATTTGTTGTAATTCAGATGATCAGCACCGGAGAAATAATACGTCTGCTCTGCTTCATGTGCTCCACTCCTCTGCCGGCCCCTGCCATCTGCCCTCGCCGCGCGTTTTTCTTTCCATCTTTCTTTCCACGCTGTGATTGCTTCTCGTACTTTGTTACTCCCTGGCACCGCCGATCAATAGACGTCCTCGTTTTTATTATGTCATTTGATCTAGTCACCTGCAGCGCTCGGCGACACCTGATCACATGGTGTGATGAAGCTGTATTGATCCCGCTACGTGATTTACATTAAACGAAGCCACGCTGGCACAGCACCGGGGCTGTTGGTGGGAAATTTACATCCCTCAAACTTGTGTGTGTTGGAGTGCCAAGGGAAGGAGGAACACTGGGCCTCATTTGAGGACTGTCATCGAGGAGGGGGGTGATTCTTGTCGATGTCTGGATGTGTCCCGTAATGAAATGAGTGAGACAATGAAAAGAAGATTGCATTTAGAGTGGGAGATGAATCGATATCGAAGCAGAGAAGTGTTTTGATTACTTTCTCTCGACTTCGCTCAAGCATTGAAACATGTAGACAACTTCTGAGCTTTTTTTTAGTCTTCTCCAGTCCAGCTTTTACAAACAGCGGAGTCTTAAAATTCAACTTTCTTTTGCAGTTATTTTAATCAATTATCTTGTGTTGTTGTTTCGTAGGATCGTGTGCGAGATGGATCCAGCTCCCGCTGAAAGCAGACCCGGTCCGGTCCAGCTGTGTGTGGGAGAGTGCAGACCAGAACTCAGAGCTCGTTCCTCACAGCTCTACTCCTTTGTGGTAATAACCGAAAACAAGTATCCTCATATAACACCCTAATGTACATTAGCAAAGTGCGCCGCACAAACTAAAGATGTGCACTGAAGTGATACAAAACATACAGTTAGTTCAATTAAAAGCGATTTGTACTCTTCCTTCAAAGTAATTGTTCTCTTCGCGCCACAGGCGAATAATGATGCGTGACTGCCGGCGGTCGTTATTAAGCATCTCTGCGGATGCTTACTTGTTATTTTGCAAAATAACGTATTTCCATTAAGAGCACAAGGTTTTATCCGTTAATGATCTCTGCAGCTCTCTGCTTGTAAACGCTGTCTGCCTTTATTGAGATGGGGGTCATGCAGTTAAATGAATATAGCCTCATGTACGGTATTTTTTTTTTGCAAATCAATACATTCGTTACAACCTGCTGGCTGAGCTGAATTAAGTTGGAACTGCTCAATGGTTGGAAAAACAGATTAATCTACAGTGTATATAAGATTTCTTTGAGGTGTTTGTGTTTCTGCATGATTGAGAGCTCCTGCAGTGTTTTAGGTTTGGTTAAAATTCTCCTGCAAGTGTGAGCAGAAGGGATATGAAAATAATAATCAAATGTGATTGGGTGGGGGGTCATGAGAGAGATGGAGCAAGAAACAAACATCTTTCTAAAATGGACAGCGGTAATCCGCTCTGCAGGTAAACGTTATCTACTCTCTGACGCACACACGCCTGCAGCTGACGGATAATCTACTTTTCCATTTGCACTCCATCACACCTTCACAATTAACACTCCCCTAACAATTAACAGCAGCCGTTAAATTACTACTGTTGTTTTCAGAGTACCTGCTTTAGCCTGTATCGTGGAAGTCACACTTAGCTGACAGTTTGGAGTTGTGCTCTCATGGCTCCGCTGTTAAATCGTCAGCTGCTTTTTTTCTCACCAGCGTTGAAGCTGCTGCTCTGGGAAACAGCAGAATTCCTCGAAGAATAACTTGAGGATGGGATTGGCACCACTTGCTATTCTCCTGCATTGTAGGCCACCTAAAAATAACAAGAATATACCATCACAGAAGCGTTCTTCAATTTTTCCCAGACAAGACTTGTGTCTTTTTCCAGCCAGATACTTAAGCTCTTGGCAAAGGGGGCAGCGTAAACGACAGTTTGCATTTAGTCGTTTTTAAATTGAAGTCTGCGTGTGCTGCTGCACATGTGTGTGTGTGTGTTTCTCTGTATGATGGGCTGTCTGCTTGGATAGTCCTCCATCTGTCTGTCTGTGTGACGGTGGGCTAGCTGCCTGCAGCTGTAAACACTAGTTATTTTCAGACTGTCTTTAAAAAAAAAGCTTCACTCAGACACAGCCGAGCAATGCACGACACACAGGAAGGAGGAGGATCTCTCAGGGACTCTAAGAGCTCCCGGTTTTATCCTCTTTTCTCCCACCAGTGTTGCACTCCACTTCCATCGGCCCGGCAATATGAATAAGTGCAATTTGCCTGAGATCACAGAGATGCTGCCCCTTTTTTATCTTAGAAAATACCCACCTTTGCTTTGCCCTTTCTCTCTGCTCCTTTCCCTCTCCCTTCAATTTACTTTCACGTCATCACACATCGTCTATTAACCTCTCCTCTCTGCATCTTCTCTGTTTTGTAGACTCCCTCAGTCACAGGTCTGTCTCCGAGCCGAGGTCCAGAGTCCGGGGGCACCAAAGTAACCATAATGGGGGAAAACCTTGGCGCCGGCAGCAGCGTCAACGTTCAGTTTGGAAACCAGACGTGCGAGTTCTTCGGGTGAGACTTTCCTCTTGTACCGATTTCCACCATCAAAGATCTATTAGTAGGCCTGTAAAGTTGAATTTGTCTAAACGGCCTGCACGGTCGGGCATTTGTTCAACACAGACTGTTCACGGAGAAAGGCTTTTTATTGTACTCGTGCATTAAGATGCTGTAGAAACATGACGTGTAAATGAAAGACACAAATTGAAATTTCACAGTTTGCAGGTCCCAACATTAAAATCTAAGAATGTTGACACTTGGCATTAAGTAATTCCAAAAAAAAAAAGGAGCCCATTTGTTTTCTGTCACGCTGGCACTTTTATTCCTAATATCTTAATCTAAATGTTCACATTTGCATTTTGATCCATCTGCAACATTTCTGCCTTTTGAATATATGAAGATAACGGCACAGTTCTTTGACTCAGTGTTCCTTTAACTTTTTTTGGAGCCGCTACATACATCACTGTCGGGGAATGTTAGATATATGGCGCTGCGAGCGAATGAAAAAAAAGAATAAAAACAATAGCTCTTGTTCCCGAGATTATGTGGATTATTCCCATTAAATAAGCTGCTACATTCACGCCCCCCCCCCCCCCCCCCGCCCCCCCCCCACCCCCCCCCCGCTGATATTACTGAGAAATCCCCCAGGGGAAAGCCTTTCTCTCTCTCCCTGTCAGAAACTTATGTAAATCTTAATAAGGTTTTGATGACCTACTGCATCAAACCCTGTAATAATAGCTTCTGGAAAACCTGGTGCTCCTGTGGAGCTTTCTTCTTTTCCATCCACCCCCTCTCCTTCTCGCTATATCTTTCTATCAATCTGTTCATCTGTTTTTTTTTTTATTTCTCTTGTCTCTCACCCCAACCAGCCTTCTTCCTCCTCCTCCTCTTTTTCCTTCTCCCTCTCTTTCTTAGTTGCTCCCATACGCCCTCCTTCTCCTTTCCACTCCTGTAGGCATCTAAGCCTTGCCACGGTAGCCCCGACTGTAACGTTGGTAAGGTCGAGGAGTCAAGCCAGCTTTAATGAGATATGAGGCTAATTACTGGTTTGTGTTTCTCCGCTGTATTCCTGGCATGAGGGGGAGAGGAGGAGGAGGAGGAGGAGGACGGTGGGGGGTCCGCTCTCCTACAAACTCTCCTCTGCTAATGAATTGGGACAAATTCAGGGGGTGTGCAGGTAGAACATGGAGCCGTGGAGAGGGGAGGGGGGCGTATATGATAGTGATGGAGTTTGTGTGCATAGACTTCTATGTTCGTCGGGTCACTTGCGCCTCTGTGTATCTGTGATCACATCAGAGAGATCACAAGTCTTTGAAAAGTCTCAGAAGCTCTGAAAAATGTTCCGTGTTTACGAGTTTACTCTTCAAATGTCTCCCATGCAGTAATTAGCTCTTATTTGTTATACCAAGGAAATGACAGGTTTAGTTGTTTTTTTTTTTGCCATCTTCTGTCTCCGATAATTACAGAACAGAGGTGGTAGTACAAAATGCGTAATATATTCTGATGTTTGAGGGGGTGTAAACAGAAGCTGTATGTTCAGAAGATACAGTAAAATGAATAAATCACGCTTAAGGGCTACACATAGTTTGACTTTTCAGAACTATGATGTCGTTTTAATTTTTAATTTATTTTTTTTGGCCTTTTATGCCTTTATTGATAGTACAGCTGAAGCAGGGGGCAGAGAGAGGGGGAGTGACACGCAGTAAATTAGCCGTCCGATGCGGGATTCGAACCGGGGCCAGCTGCAGCGAGGACTATAGCCTCCACACATGGGGCGGCCGCTTTACCCACTACGCCATGATGTCGTTTTTATCTGATACATGTTGAAATTATATTATTTTCTTCTGTAGACGGACCATGACGGAGATAGTGTGCTACTCCGCCCCGTCCCTGTCTGGGGTCGGCCCGGTCCAAATCAGCGTAAGCGTGGATCACGCCCAAATCAGGGAGAGCCTCACCTTCGAGTACATAGAAGATCCCACTGTCCAGCGCATTGACCCGGACTGGAGCATCGCAAGGTAAAGTCATAACACTTGTCTCATAGGATGCGTATTGCACCATATACTGCACAGACTGTTATTTTATTGACGTCCTCACCGAGCTTCTGTCACCCAGACTAAGGATTTCCTCCACCCCTCCACCACCTCCTCTCCCTATATCCAGCCAGTCCAAGCCAGTGGAAGTAAGCAGACACAAGTCAATATTGCACTTTCAATTACTAGTCGGTTCTCTTCCAATTAGTCTGGATCTGATAGAAGTGCCACAGCTCTCAAATTGGAAAGCATGGGCACTGTTAAGGCTGAGATTCTCCTATCGGATTCAGTGTTGATCCATCTGTTGAACGCCTTTGGCAGATAGGGCGCACACACTATGCACAACTAATTAAAAGGAAGAAGAGGGGATGAAGATGAAATGGAGAACAATGTGCTATCAGAGGTGCGAATCCACAGCAGATGGCTCGGGCTTCCGAGCAGAGTGTAAAGGGACACTGCAGCAGAAGTGTGAAGGCACAGAGGGAAAGCGGGGGAGATGGAAGGGAGACAGGGACAGGAAAGGGCGTCACGTCGGTCATCTTTTTTTTTTTGTTGCTTATTTTAGGTAGATAAACATATTATTCTGTTATTAATGTGTTTAGACAGAGACAGATGAGCAGGAGTCAGCGTGTGAGTCCTCACAGCAGCTAAGAATATAATTTAATGAGCCTTCAGACAGCACAAGGTCCGTCTAAGAGTAACTCACTGTCCATAGCGTTACAGTAGAGCAGACCCATCTGACATTTATTATAGTGACAACTCCTGCCCGGCATCTTTATTCAGCCCACATTGACAAGCACAACAAACATCTACAGCAACCCAAACAGCTGCAGGGAGAGCCGCGGTTTCCACCTTCTCTCCTGCGCTTTGTTTGTGGCTCGCCTTGTGACGAGGACGCCCAGGACCCACCGCTGCATCCTTATAAGCTTGAGATGCCCAAAATCTGCAACCAGTTGATTGTAGCCAAGTGAAGTCGGTTAAAAAAAGCATCTCTAATCATCCCGCACTCCAAAGGCTATTATCTCCCAAAAGAAACCAGAGGATGAAAGCCGATTTGATACGCTTATTTTCGACTGATGGTGAATATTCTGAGGAGAGACATCGGGGGGCTGGAAAGTTTAGCCTGGAGTTGCCTTTGAACTACTTCTTCTTACTTTATTTCTCTTCCTGTTTCTATTACTTTTTTCCTCGAATCTGAAAAAGATAAGAGAGAGAGAAATCAGAAGGCGTTTGAAACCTGTGGAATAAATTGTGTTCTCTGGTGTTTTTTTTTTCCCCCTCAGTGGCCACACACCTCTGATGGTGACAGGGACCAATCTGGACGTGGTTCAGGAGCCCAGGATCAGAGTCAAATACGCTGGCCGAGAGTCTGTCAACGTAAGTACAACTATACTGTTTCAAGCAACAAGAGCCAGTCCGGTGTGTACTCACCTAAATACCCGTGCTATGCACACTAACTAGGTCCTGCTTGACTCACCAAATACTGCAGTACAAGAAGGCTAAGTGATGTTTAGCTTGGGTAAAAAAAAGAAGTACTATCTCTCCTAACAGCCCCTCCAGCTTTCTACGCTTGCCTAACTTCCGCTTGAACCCAGTCGTCTCAAGCACTCCCAACGAGCATCTGAATAATGCAGCCGGCAGTGAGTGTGGTCTGCATGCGGCATTTAATTAAGAGTTTACCCTACATTTTCTCGAGGCTAAATCTCAGCTCCGCATCCCACCCCCCCGCTACCTGCCGAGCCCTGATGTGTTTTTACTGTCACACAGCTCATCCTGAACGACGTTTCCACTTGTTGGAGGAAGAATCAGCTTTTCAAACTGCAGTATATGAAGATATTTTAAGTGTAATAGAGTTTAGAGAAGGAAAAAAAGGGTGGGGTGTGGGTGGGTTAGTGGGAAGAATGGAGGTGTGCATGGAGACTCCTAATGGGTATCAATGGAAGATTAACTGTGGTCAGAAGTCTTTGGTCAGCATAAAGAGCCCTTGTATAATCAAAGTCTCGGCTGCGGGGAAATCGTTACAAATTGTATTTGAGCCCCTGTCCTGGGGCTCCTTGTTTAATTAAGAGGATGGGATTTCTTCTCCACTGTCTGGGGAAAGGTTGGGAGATCAGAGGAATGAAAGGAACTAAAGGGGTGTGAGCGGGGTTGGGAGAAGAATAGGCAAAACTGTACTAACACAAGACAAAAGCATTCTCTAACACAATGAGTTCCCAACGTTTTTACTTCTGATGCCTTAATACGAAGCCCTTACAACGGCCAGGTGATAAATGATATGTCTAAAGAGGTCAGAGTAGACGGTAGTGCACGAAATCAACACTAAGATTAGAGAAAAGTCCAAAAAATAAAGTTTTATATTTGTATTTATGAGAATTTTCTGACTTCTGACTGTGGTAATCATCTCATGACCCCGCGTCCTAACCGCCCACCGTGAGTGGTCCTAACCGCCCACTGTGAACCACGGCTTTAATGCATGGTAAGGGCTCTAATTTGCATAGATACATCAGACATCTCGACGAACAATCGCCGCACGTACGCACTCCTCGCTCACATGCAACGTACACGTGTTTTCTGTAGCACAGAAAACTGAGAAAAACTGCAAACGGTCCCACACATTATGCTCCTGCATATACTGCAGCCACGTATATATCTCATGCCTCATTTATAGAATTTCCGAACAGGTTAGTACGCATGCATGCATGCATGCACAACAACCTCCTCAACGCCGCGTCTCACTTTTAGAATTCTGCAGTTTTGTCCCAACGTGCCTCCTCCTCCTCCTCCTCCTCCTCCTCCTCCTCTGCAATCCCATCTCCCCTTTCCTGACATTAGTAGTCTAAAATTGGCCTTAAGTGTCTGACTTGCTTAGTCAATGTTCCTTTACTAAAAAATCATAACTCTGCCGCGGGCTTTTTTGCGCTTACGGCAAGTAAGGACACAGCTTCCCTAAAAGGCTTTTGTCAGTTATGAAATCTTAAAAAAAAATGACAGGTAAAAAAACAGATCTGTGATGTTTCATGTTTAAAGAAGAGAGGAAAAAATATAGTGAGAGACTCTCGGAGACCTGGCGAAATGGGATTTGAGTCGGGGTGTAAGTGCCGTGCCGTCTGATTTGTCAGTTTCCAAGGCTTTGAAAGAGAGTTGTTCATCTCCACCCTGCCTCGTCTCTTCCACACAAACCCCCTCCCCTTCCCACCTAGCGCCTCGCAAAATAAGCCTGTGTCACCGTCTTGATTGGCCCCACAGCCACAGAGAATGAATTTCTATTAAATGCTAAGTTTACAATTACCTATCCTTCATCCCGTCTCTCCCTCCTCTCTACCCCCTTTTTTTTTCCCCCCTTTTGTCACTGGAGGAAGGCAAACAGCGGAGCAGCCCATAGCAATAAGAGCCGCTGTCTGTCAGCCAGCCTTCAAATGATCACCTGTCTCCCACTAAATTGCTTCGCTTCGCTCCCTCCCTTGTGTCACCTGCACAGATTCACAAAGAAACCGGGAGAAGAGAGAGAGAGAGAGAAAGGACAATTTTCTTTGTGGAAACGCTCTGTATCTGTCACAGGATTTCACAACTGAAACATTTATCATAATCTTGATTAAAGCTTAAAGGGAGGTTATTTTCCAGCCCCAGAACATTTCCCTGTCCCGGGAAGATTTCATCTACCGTATTTGCCACACTTAAGACGCCTGGACGGAGTGTCAGGCTCGGTACACCAGGTGCATTTGCGGCTGCTGCTGATCACAGAAAGTGTTCGGCACGGGTGTGTGTCACGTCTATGCCTGTCACGTCAAGGCCAATCAGGCTGATTGCCTGGTACGCTGAACAGATCGAGGCGCATATCATTACTATGAGCAATGACACCGGATGCTCAGAACCTACAGTTTATAATGAGTCTGTCTTACGATGCCGGACGTCTCAGCACTAACAGCATCACGAGTGGCTCATTGAATCATCACGGTATCTTGAGTGTTCGCCATGTAGAGGGCTACTACTGTTGTTCCTCCTTGACATCTCTGTTGTGTAGCCTCGGCGCTGACTTTGAAAGAAGAGAACACACTTGTTAACGCATGCAGAAGTGCTCGCACGAAATGCTCGAAATTAGTCGCACCCTCATCACGAGACGTCCTCGCTGATGATTTTTTTTTCGCTTTCGGCGTTGCACACATCTCGGAGGAAAATGAAACTACCCAGATCTGGCTTTTAAACGGCACACACATCCTTAATGGAGTTAGAACGAATGCCCGTATTAGCCATTGGTTGGAAAATAAATAGGCGCAGTGTAGGAGTAACAAAGTACAGGAACAGCCAGCGACTATCTATCGAACATTAGCGTGACCTTTGACCCTCTGACCCTTCGCATTTCTCCTACGCTCATCTGCACAGCCAGTCCACGTCTTTTCCCTCTATCCCTCTCTCTCACTACTTCCCTGGCCAGAGACCTTTGAATGGTTGAGTGGGCTGTAGCAGCACAGTAGATCATGGTAATGTATTCAGCCAGAGGGGTTGGAGTGTTACTGCCTTAAAACACCCTGGCTCTGTCCAACACTGGAGAAAGAAGACAGATGAGGCCGAGATTCCAATTATTTTCTCTATCTGTTGACCTCAATTCACTTTATCAATGCTGAACAATGTGTAGCTACTTTTCCCCACACACATGGCCTAAAGGACTGGATGTACCATTGTATGCTGTGCATTTGGCAGTATAGAGAATTGAGTTTTTATTGTGAATGCGCTCAAGATAGAGAGTGAAAGTATATAATGTTGTTTGGAATGGAGGCAGGGTAATGTCATGGCTGTGTACTGTAGATGGAGTGGTAGAAAATAATCCTGTGATTTAGTTTGCATGTAAGTCAGTATGCATTGTTTCAAAGTAATCTATTGAAAGGCAGGAGTAATACTCTTTTTAAAAATACAGCCACACCCACAGAGGAACCCAAATACCACACGTCCTTCATCAAATCCCACAATGCCCCATTCACCATCACTATTTACTCGCTCTTTGGATTTACACACGTCACAAAATATCCTACATGATAGAAGCAGTTTTTTTTTAATACAGCGAAGGAAATGATTTATTTAAAGTAAAAGGAGAGAAAGTGATGAGGAGAAAAAAACCCTACAGTATCCATCTCTGGCGGAGCAGATGGTAGTCGGCGCTGTAGTTGACTTGCAAATGCCTCGCTGTTCCAACGTGACAGTCACGAGGATGCTGCCAGAGCATCTGGGCCTGTCTATATAACGTGTTACCATGCCAACAGTAAGAAAGCAGCCCGGATCCAACTTAACGTGAACTCTTTTGTCCATTTTAAATCTCCGTATAGAACATAACGTGCGGGCAGGTAAAAGAAATCCGCATGACGCGTTCCTCCTGTAATTGCTTTATATATGTTAGGAGGAGAATTATTCATTCATGAATTAATCATTCACCATCTTCTCTGTGAACAACAATGTTATCGCACATTATACATTATACGCTGTTCAAATTCTGTCAGTCACCTCTGGCTTCCAGCGGAGTGCCCATGCATATACAGAACCTACATTTGGTGAAAGTATGTCAGGAGTCCTATCTGGTTGTTTGGTTTAGCTATTTTTAAAAAAGAGGCTCGTTGTCTCACTTCTGTCATGCGCTGCTACCGTAAGCGTGAATCCTAAAAAAAGAAAGTCGGGGAAAGGTCGAGGGGGGAAAGCTACTACGGAGCATTCAGACCTCGGAGTGCAGCTGCACACTTTGCTGTGACGGTGGTGAGGTTGGAATAGAGTAAAAACCCAGATTTCAGCCAGCTGATGAATCAAATAGGGATGAAGATTGGTTTACTAAATCGACAAAGAAGTGAACAGCAACTACTTTGATGGATTAAAAAAGTAGTTTGGGTTATTTTTCAAGCGTTTTAGGTCATTAAAAACTGAAACAAGGCATTAGAAGATGTCACCTTTACCTTTAGGAAACTGTATCAGACACTCGATAGGCCAAACATCCTAAAGATGAATTGAGAAAATAGTAATAATCAACAGAATAATCAATGATTAAAGTAATCGGTTGCACAGAATGCCCAAGTTCTTCAATCACGATTTCTTATCACGTCTAGATGCGGTGCCCTCTACCACTCTCCAGTCTGTATCCAAGAGAAAAGTAAATAAAGAGACCAGACTCTCCTTCCACCTCTGCAGTCACACACACACACACACACACACACACACCTTGCACCACGCTGGCAAAATACATTTGGTGTAGCCCACGCAGAATGAGTTTGCATCGATCTCCCTCGCTTGCTCCTGAGCAGCGGACAACAGGTAGGAGGCGTGGTAGTCGCTGGCGTTCACCAGCTTTGATGATATTTACCTCTAATTAAGTTTCTTCCCCAGAGAGAGAGACACAGAGCTGGGAAGGAGTGAGAGGAGATAAAAACCTCTCTGAGCAGAGTGCTGTGCAGCAATCAATCCTCTCTCCCTTTTCCCTCTAGAGCCGAGCAAGTGAGGATGGATGGAAGACAGGTCCTCTCATCTGGGAAAACTGGAGAGAAGTAATAAAAGAGCCATAGCTCAACCTCTACCTAAGGAGATAGAGGAGCACTGGCTCCATCCTTTGTGGTTGTTGTCCTCCAGTGTTTCTCAGCGAAGCAGTAGCTGCAATTTATTTTCAGTTTTATGGAGGCTTCCTCTCCAATAAAGACGGATTTAATGACAGACGATAAATCCCCTTTTCTCTGAAAAGAATGAGGATTTTATGTGCCAATTATTAGGCCGCAGATCTGCCTGCAGGGTTCGTGTTGATGCGTTTCGGCTAAGATTGCGCTTTACAACAAATCAGCTTGAAACTTTGTGTTTTTATTCTGGAGAAACGGAGAAAAAAGAAGCTGTGCTAAAACCGTCTGCGTTTATCCCGGATGACTGAATGGCATTTCATGTTTCTTTCCAGGCTATCATAGCATGATATGTGGACTATTTGAATGCAATACATCTCCGACAGCATATCAAAACTGTGATTTTCTCCCCTCTCCTTGTCTTTATCCGTCCTGCCTAGGTGTGTAAAGTGTTGAACACCACCAGCATGAGCTGCTTCGCTCCCTCCCTGATGGCAGAGTACCTTCCCGGTTTGGACACGGTAAAGCACGCCGACGAGTTCGGGTTCATCTTCAACAACGTCCAGGCGCTGCTGGTCTACAACAACACCAACCTCCTCTACTACCCAAACCCTTACTTTGAGCCTCTCAGCACCAACGGTGTCCTGGAGCAGAAACCAGGCTCCCCCATCATTCTCAAGGTACCAGAAACACAGATCATAGCTACTTTCTTTGGGCATCAACATCAGCTAAATATATATAATTTATGCATTCCGTGGTTTTAAGACATCTTCTAACCCGAGGACACGAAGGAATATATTTTATTTTTTAGTCCTGACTCCCAGCTGTTCCCACTTACTGTCACTGTGAAGTGCATCGCCTTGTTTGATCTCAGCATGGAGTCACATTTGGCCACAGCTGTGCCCAATCCATGGAATCTAATTTACAGCATGTTGAGGGGGGACATATTGGGCTTTTGCTGGGTTTGTGAAATTGTCTGATCCTCATCGAGCCTCGTGGTGTTTTTTGTGTGTGTCCCGAGTTTTTCCCTTCCTAATTTCGCAACCCCTGCTGTCCATCTCCGTGTGCCCACAGGGCAGAAACCTGGTTCCTCCGGCGTCAGGAGGGGTGAAGCTTAACTACACCGTGCTGATAGGAGAGACTCCCTGCTCTGTCACCGTGTCTGAGAGCCAGCTGCTGTGCGAGCCGCCCAACCTCACCGGACAATACAAAGTCATGGTCAGTATGGGTAATGGGTCTGTCTGCGTCTTTTCTTAGCGTCTGTCTTCCTAACTTTTTCCTCTGACTCTGTTCCCGTCTACCCCCCCCTCCCTTCATTTTTGATTTCTTCCTCATAATAGTTGGCCTCTAAACTCCATTATTCGTGCTCTCATCATTGTTCATTCAGCTGAAGGAAATAGGTCAAAGGGAGAGCGGCGTGAGTGTGCTCTGGCTGTCAAAAGGTTCTGCCAGAATCCGCTGCAATTATTTTTAGTTGCCTGCTCGCTTATTGAGTGCAAGCCCGGACTGTTTCCCTCTCCCCCGTCGGCATGTAGGTGGCCGCATGTGTTTGCACTCAGTATCACTTTCAGCATACAATATTTACCTTATGTTTTGGCAGCGTTTTTCGGGAGACTTGGCTTATGTGTCGCTGTGTATCAGTTACCATGTGATATAGATCTCAGGACCAGTTGATTGGATTGGGTTTCTCACTTTCTTTTTTTAGTTTTGGAGTGTAAGATTTAGGCTCTATTTACAGAATGTGGCAGAAATTGGATATAATATGCATAACTGTGTTTTTATTTCTGTATAACCGGCTGGAAATAAGAGTTATTATGTTGTTGTTGGCATAGAATGAGCCTTTACCAAGTGTCTACAGTAAGCCTAGAACAGACAAACCAAACACTGTTTTAAGACTGAACTGAGAGTGAGGCGAGGGGGTTGCAGCCAGCAGCTAGATTCCCCCAAACATGTCCTTTTAAAACACCGTCTGTGTTCATCTATCTCTCCAAAGGTTCAGGTAGGCGGTCTCCACGTCTCTCCCGGCTCGGTCCACATCATGTCCGACAGCCTGCTGACCCTGCCCGCCATCGTCAGCATCGCCGCCGGCGGAGGCCTCCTCCTCATCATCGTCATCCTCGTCCTCATCGCCTACAAGCGAAAGTCCCGAGAGAACGACCTCACCCTGAAGCGCCTGCAGATGCAAATGGACAACCTGGAGTCACGAGTCGCCCTGGAGTGCAAAGAAGGTTAATATTGGAACTGTGTGTGGTCAGCGGACTAAGTGCTAGTGCCGAGTAGAGGCACTATTGTTTGGATTTCAAATTGCAGAGCGAGGTTGATTATGTGTCTGCTTTGCTTGGAATATTCCATTTACAGTCAGTAATTTCAGAGGCTGCTCTATCACTCATGCAGCTTAATGGAGCCGGTGAATGAATTTCATTGTAAAGACTGTACTCGCAAAACAGACGTAATTCTGTATTTGTGCGCAGAGTACAGTAAGTAAATCGCTGGTGATTTGTGTGTGTGTGTGTGTGTGTGTGTGTGTGTGTGTTAAATAATGCAGCGAAAATTTCTCCAGATCTGGGTCAGTGAGTCACGCTGCCTATATATCACAACACAGAGTCGGTTAACCCCGCGCGTGACCCGTCTCGTCACGTAGAGAGGCGTCGCGGTTCTTGCCGCTCTCTCTCTCGTTTGCATGCAGGACACACACTCGCAACACAAACTGACACATGAATACAGAGATTCTCATTAGCGTAACCTCAACCTCCTCCCAGCGAGAGACACGTTATGCTTATTATGTTTTTATCCCGGTCTTAAGTTGAGGGTAATTCCACGTTTATCTTTTCACGCGCGCCTTTTTAAATCTGCGTGTGTTTTGGTGCCGCAAAAGTGAGTTGTCAGTGTCCCTGCTACACTATCGAACGCACTCCTCTCTTGCGGCTCCTGGGTTAAGAGAGTCCATTTGACCGTTGACCTTCCGCCCAGTGGGAGGGAAAAACAGATAACCACAGGCCGACCTCCTGCTATCCGCTCTCGAGCAGCGGTTCACCACGGGGGCGCCCCGTGTTGCAACATTGAGTTTTCTATGAATGCTTTCAAATAAACACAGCTGATTGGCCTCCGATGTCATCATCGAGGTCATTATAGCCAATCACCGAGACAAGCATACGTGGGGTTTGTGTTTGACAGTGTTCAGGGGATTTCATCAGCCAGAGAGGACCTTATTATTTATCCCTTCCAGCCACCCCTGATCGGCTCTCCCGGTTGTTATTATGAAGTAAAATAAATAAAAAAAAAAAACACCCAATTGCAACAAACTTTCAGAATGGTCAAATGACAGACAGACAGATAGGCAGAGAGACAGAACCAGTCACACACAGGCAGCCTTGGGAAAAGAGAAGATTAATGTTTTAACCATTAGCAGTGGCCAGGAGTGTACTGCCCCGCGGGGTGGATTTAGATGGGTACCTGGGTTCCTCCTTATGAGTATATACACTCCATGTGAGCTCATGTGCTGGTGGTGTTAACCCACCAGTCGCAGTGGGAAGGGGGGGCGGGCTAGGGGCCAGGAGGTGAGGGCTAAGACCGGCTGGAGATGGCGGAGTTTTGAAGAAGGTGTTAGGGGGACTGCTGCTGCTCCTGTGATAGGCTGCAGACACGGGGGCCCTCCCCAAAGGCGGCGAAGCAGTTCAACAGAGCCGTGGGGCCTGAACAGGAGTCAGTCAGGATGGAGCCAATTAACTGGTGCTCACCTGCAGCCTCACACGGAGATGACACACACACACACACACACACACACACTTTGGGGCCTTAGCTGCAGCCAATTTACGGGCTGGTACTGTAGATAAAAATGAGTGTGAAAGAAAAGTGTGTGTGCGAGGTGAAATATGTGAAATGTTGAGTTTCTCTGACATGAAGACTATCTCGGGCTTTAACTGTCAGCTTCATCAAAACGATGGTAAACACCATGAAGATGAGGAGGATTCGTGTATTTGGTTCTTTGGGGATTAAAGAATGGGTTTTGCTCTCATGCTGCATGTCTCAAGTATTCCCTTCAACTCATCTCTCTCTTTTTTTTCTCTCTTCCCGCTCTCCCAGCCTTTGCCGAGCTGCAGACAGACATCAATGAGCTGACCAGTGACCTGGACAGAGCCGGTATCCCCCATTTGGACTACAGGACATACGCTATGAGGGTCCTCTTTCCCGGCATCGAGGATCATCCTGTCCTCCGAGAACTGGAGGTAACGAGAGAAAGAAAGAGTGCAAGGGAGAGAGAGAGAGAGAGATTGGAAGAGAAGGAAGGAAGGAAGGTGGCTGGGGCATATATGCAGCAAATGTAATAAGAAAAGGGCAAGAGAAAGTCAAGCTGAGGTAAAAAGAGAGATAGAGGGGGGAGAGTGTGTCTGCCCTTACCGCTCTCCCCGCAGGGTAACCTCCATAAGTGCCAAAGTGCTTGAGGGGGGAAGGATAGCAGTGTGCCACTTATCCTTCCTACCCTCTGGTCTCCCACACATACACACATATAGCTGGCATACACACATGTATATGCGCCTCACATGCAAGCTCCCTCATGGAAAACAGGGTCCCAGCACATGGCTATTTCATCCACCAGTGGCTGCAGTATGAGGGGTAATGAACTGAGTAATTCCCAATCCTCAGGCATGACTGTGGTTTCCTCCACTGGGGGAAAAACTGGCTGCTTAACACTTTTTTTTTTTTTTTTTGCTCGTCTTCATGGGGCCAGAGTAGTGCTGGGGAATGGGTTTATTTTATGTGGAAGACACACAGAGTCCAAACTATCAGGGATAAAGAGATTCATCATGACAGAGGTCCAGCACTTTGTTTGTAGATTGTGTGTGATGTAAGGTTGGATTGGTTTACTAGGCCTGGTTAGGTAGTGGGGTGTCGCAGGCGATGTCTGACCAAGAAAAACCCAAATTGGACATCCAAACTTTTTTTTTTGGCCTTTTATGATAGTACAGCTGAAGATAGACAGGAAGCAGGGGGCAGAGAGAGGGGTAATGACACGCAGTAAATTAGCCGTCCGATGCGGGATTCGAACCGGGACCAGCTGCAGCGAGGACTATAGCCTCCACACACGGGGCGGTCGCTTAACCCACTATGCTACCGACCGCCCCCGACATCCAAACTTTTAAAAACAAAACAGTGACGTGTGCTCAAACAACAACAACAAAGAAAGTGAGTTTTGTCACTTTGGGATTGTCTTACCGTGGCAAGTTCTTTGACATTTGACTTGAAAGCGAAGTGGCAGCTAACTCAAGGGGTCCAATGCTTTTTAACAGACCCGGGTCAATAATTGATTAAGATCTTCTCAGTTACTCACCATGAGTGGGAACTTCTGTCTGCCTGGAGTGAAACATGAGTGAGGCATTTTGGTGCCTTTGGAAAAAAAAAATCTTTATTCTGTGTGAGACAAGGTCAAGATGAAAGTTGGGAAAGCAGCGGCCCTTTTCGAAAACTCATTCAGCTCGTCACTGTTTAACATCTTGGGTTTGTCTAACCGGGGCGGATTTAAGAAGAAAAATAATAACCAGCACCAACAACTCAACTCCTGCAACCCTCAGGGGACATAGCACCTCAAACACAGTAAACACAGTAAATTAGCAAATTGTTTCCCTGACATTTATTATTCAAATGAGTTCTCTTATTAGCACTAACATGCATGCTTCCCTTCCTCTTCTACCCCAGGTGTCAGGGAATGGCCAGCAGAATGTAGAGAAGGCCCTGAAGCTGTTTGGCCAGCTCATCAACAACAAAGTGTTCCTGCTCACCTTCATCCGAACGCTGGAAATGCAGCGCTCTTTCTCCATGAGGGACCGCGGCAACGTGGCCTCACTTATCATGACTGCCCTGCAAGGGCGACTGGAGTACGCCACCGACGTCCTTAAACACCTGCTGTCGGACCTCATCGACCGCAACCTGGAGAGCAAGAACCACCCCAAACTGCTGCTGCGCAGGTAAGGGGGGAGCGCGTGTTAAGACACGAACACAGCGATAACGTCGTGTAAGTGACCCGAGGACTCGGTTCGGCTGGTTCCGGCTAAATTTAAAAGTCGTTTATTGAATGTGTTAATTAAAGTTTATGAATCAGATTTACAGCTCACACACCCACAAAGCTTTTTATAGCAAACAGACAAAGTATTGTTAAGTAAACAGTTATTTTTTTGGCCTCTCATGCCTTTAATGATAGGACAGCTGAAGATAGACAGGAAGCAGGGGGCACGCAGTAAATGGCCGGCTGCAGCGAGGACTGTAGCCTCCACACACGGGGCGGCCGCTTAACCCACTACGCTACCCACCGCCCCGATGTTCCCTTTTAATTGAAATGATTAAAAGAAGAGGGAAGCAAATCGTACACAGTCACTACAAGAAATCTCTTAGTCGTTTGATGTCGAGAGGATACAGGAAACATCCCTTCACATGTGATCCTGTGCTCGGAGAATAGTTCTGCAGATCCTGAAAAAACACTGTCCTCGTTTTAAAAACATGTAAGGGAGCGGAAGCCTGTAGGAGGACGATGATGCATATAGACAGATGAATGGCGACCGGTCTAGAGCTGTGCATGCATTTTGAATTTCCCCTGCGTCGCCGCGTAGACGCTTCACAGGATAAGACTTGTAATGAGTGCTACAGTACATCCACAGCATGCTGACATAAACGCCACGCGCTCTTCACATCATGAGTTTTATGCACAATTCTGTATTCTCTCTCTCTCTCTCTCTCTCTCTCTCTCTCTCTCTCTCTCACTGTCTCTCCCCTGGTCTCTCTCAGTGCCAATGTCAGCCTCGCTTATCCTCCAGGCTCGGGCTCCTTTATAAAACATTCAGAAGCGGTTCAGCTTAACTTTCTTTTTTTTTTTTTCCTCTTCCCCATCTCTGTGTCTGCAGCGTACATTGTTTTCCGGGGGAGTTGGGGTGATGTGGTAAAACTTTAAACACCCGCTAAGTCCTTGCCTGAGTGTCCTCAGCTGCTTTGGTGGCTCTGTAGGTATAGAAACAGGTTAAAGGACTGACAAACAATACGGAGCACAAAAGAAACAGACAGTACAAAGCGCGGCCCTGTGAATAGACTCTCTGAGCTGAAAGCCTGACTGCTCCTGTGCATGGTTTTGATTATGATTACATGACTAATAAGCAGATACAGCCAGAGCGAGCAGCTGCTACTTTCAAACAACACCTCCATTCTGATGTTAATGTTCTGATGTGATCCTCTAGAGGGTCTTTGGCCTGACGGCTGATGTCGGGGGGGCGAGAGGCAGAGTACGCCGTCGGACTCAGAGCTGACATATAAAGACAGACGATCATTCAAACTCACATTCAGTTGGCGGTTAACCTAAACTAAACGTTGCTCTGGACTGTGGGAGAAAACTGCACACAGAAAGACCTCAGATCCTGCCTGCAGATTCAAAAGCACAAACCGCCTTACTAAGGTGGCAGGTCGTCCACTGATCACAAGGTCGGCCGTTTGATCCCCACCGCCTCTCGTCCACATGTCTAAGTGTCTTTCGCCAAGATACCCAATTGAACCCCATTATTCCCGATGGTCAGGACAGGGTGAATGAGCGAGCAAAAACCTCATAGCTTTGGATGAAAGGGCCGTTTAACCACTGCCTCACCGTCGATCCCGCTGTGTCTCTGTTCTGAAAAAAAATCCCACATTAATAGTCAGAACGAATACCGCCAGACAAAAAAAAAAAGACAAGCAGAGAAAGGCTGAAAGACAGAGAAGTGGACTAAAGTGACACAGCATCAAATGGACTTGGATTAAGCTGTTATTCCAGATGACAGCAGGGCCCCTCATCACCTTTTAAAAGTTTTCATTATCCTCTCTTATTAAGGAGCACAGTGAGTACGTAATCCTCGGGGTCCTGCCGCTTGCAGCCTGCAGGGCTAAATGTCCCATAGTGTTTTTTTTTTAAATTTCACTCCCCATTTTTTTTCTGAAGAATTTAAGGGATTATCGATTCGACGTGGCTCTTTTGCTGTTGTTGTCTTCCTCGTTGCCTATTTAAAGTAAAGCCGACAGTCAAGCCAGCCTGCTGACTCACTCACACACACACATACATGCGCAAACACACACACACGTCTGTGATGATAGTCGAAACGAGCACGTCTCTAAGCAGTAATTGTGTTTGCACTGGGCGTAGAGAGAGAGAGAGGCTGCTGGGCTGTGCTTTGTTGCCATCTTAGCGTTCACTTGTCTTTTCTGTCGGCTTCTTCTCAGCCCATTATCATATATAATAGGATCGCGTAATGCTTGCTATTATGCTGGCTAAGATACCTCTCTGTTTTCTGGTATGAAACGAATTGGCAGCATGTAAACAGATCCTTGTGTTTTTTTGTTTTTTTTTATGGCGTCCAAATTGCATGTTGTGTACGAGCACACTATCCTAATGTACTGTGTTGGCTATATTAGAACCCAGTGTGCTTTCAGTAGATTAGTAGAAGTAGGGGTCACACTAAAATGTTGCTCTACATGAATTATTAGTGAGCTCACAGTCCCTGGACCACGTTTACATACAGGAGCAACCTTCAGGTCACCAGCCAACCTTCTTCTTCCTCTTCTCATTTATATTACAGTGGGTTGAAAGTGCGTCCCAAGACGCGTCCGAGTCACAGCGAAGAGCTTCGCTCCTCTCACCATCGCTCAGCTGTCATCGAATGCTTTTCTCTTGAGGTCTCCACGAGCGAGCATGCTCGACCTTTTAAGAGAAAGTTAGAATCGCGCAGATACAAATATAGCTCCATCCGTCATGGCTTTTTCAGCATGTCGATCCCTCCCTGTTTCCTCAGTGACCCTGCAATCGTGATCCAAGTTTAACACGTACAACGGATCCAAATGGTTGTGGTGATATTCTATATGTGTGTTATTGTCAACTAAAGCCATGAAAAGACCAAAACCAACAAAGCATCAGTTCGTCTCTGTGTTTTCCAACATCCACACACTATACTTTGATTTTACGTAACTTCCTAAAAGACCTGGGCACTGTTTTCAGCAAGCATTACTCAAACGGGAGTAATTAGTCTTTGTGTTGGAGGCTGACACACACTGTCGAGCACCAGAGCAGTGTGCATCGGGGGCCCAGAATGCACAAACTAAACATTAGAGCTTCAGATAAGGTCTTTTAGGCCCTTTAGTTGTGGGCTAAACTCAGAGGGTGACACGAGGGGGCCGCAATCTGCAACTACACTGCTAGATGCCACTAAATCCTACACACTGGACCTTGAATAGTTCACAGGAGATACTGTAGGGTAAATTATTAGGAAGAAAACACAGAATTTTTGTTTATAGCGAAAACATTCGAAAGCTTTACAGGGAGAAGTATTTGTGCTATACAGTATATTGTCAGTGCGTATAAGACCTTAGGTACAGTGTGTGCTCATAGCGCAGAGGGACACAGCGGCAGTACAATGTGGCCGCTCCAGCGAAAGCAAGGCGCCTTTAATTATTGAGCCCCGTTCTCTGTGGTGAGCTCAAGTGATGGAGCACCATGCCATCTCCAGCCACAGCGCGGAGGGGAAGGGGAGGACGAGAGGGCAGACGAGAGGAAAAATGAAGGGGAAGGTTGAGAGAGAGAGCGCGGGCGAGAGAAGAGAGTGGGACTCGAATTAGGAGTTTAAACAACTCATAAACGTATTAATTCTGCAAATTAAAAGGAGGTTCCGAATGCGTTTCCACGAGGGAACTTACGTGGGCCGCACACTGAAGATGCTGCATGTAAACTGGATGTCTGATTAACATTAACATTAACACCGCGTCTCTGCCTGTTCTCTGTATTCCTCTCACACATACTGTCTCACACGGCAGATTATCCCCTGATAGCATTTTTTTTTCTTCATATTTGAGTGTTTAATTGCTGATGTGCTATCTGTACTTTATTGGGAATGATAATATTAGATTACAGTCTTCGCTTTATATAGAGTCCTAACTATAGATCTTCTTCTTCTCCTTTCGGCTTTTCCCTTCAGGGGTCGCCACAGCGAATCAGTTGCCTCCATCTAACCCTGTCTTCTGCATCCTCTTCTCTCACACCACCAACCTTCATGTCTTCTTGCACTGCATCCATAAACCTCCTCTTTGGTCTTCCTCTAGGCCTCCTCCTGTCTGTCAGTTCAAAACTCAGCATCCTTCTACCAATATGTTCACTCTCTCTCCTCTGGACATGTCCGAACCATCTCAGTCTGGCCTCTCTCTGACTTTATCTCCAAAACCTCTAACATGTGCTGTCCCTCTGTTGTACTCATCCTGGTCACTCCCAAAGTGAACCTCAGCATAGATACGGCTATAATAATTTCAGATTTTTTCGAATAAAAAGCGACGAGGTATGTGGCTTTCTCAAATAGTTTGCACAGCTAAAGGTAGAAGGAAAAAAATTGTCTGCCTGTTCTTCACTCATGTGCAGAGATGTATAAAGTACTCAAGTAACAGAGTGGAGTAGAAGTACAAGTGCTATATCAAAAAACTGACTTGAGTAGAAGTTGAAGTGTTCGTTAAACACCATACTTAAGTAAAAGTACTAAAGTATTCCAAATGTTTTGTACTTAAGTATTGCAAGTAGAAGTATGTAAAACATTTCTACTCAAGTACTGAAAGTAAAAGTACAAGTACTGTTGTTTATATTATTTCAAATATTTATTAAGGCAGAACTTCTAATGTTACAGTGTTACAATGTTCATGAGACCGGGACTGTTGTTGTTGTTTTTTGGCGTGGTTCCGACCGACAGTCACCGAGTCCTGGAACCAAACCGTTCAGCAATAAATGCAGTTTGTTCAATATCGCCTCGTCCGGCTGGACGCTACAATAGTAACGAGTAACGATTCAGCACATGAAAAATGTATCGGAGTAAAAGTATTAAATTCATCAAAAATATGTAGTGCAGTAAAAGTTGGGGGAAAAAATAATACTCCAAAAAAGTACAGATACTGCATTTTAGTACTTAAGTACAGTACTTAAGTAGTTCCACTTCGTTACTATACATCTCTGCTCATGTGTCTGCTAACATCTGATCGCTGACCTCACAGCACCTAAAATAAATTATTAATATGCACTTTTATGCAATTCATTTCTTTCCTGAACGTTAAACTGGAATGACAGAAAGAAAGTTAATTTATGATTAAGCGGGATGGAAAACAAATCGTCGTTGTTTTATTTGAGGAAGTAGTAGTTGCAGAGAATGACACCAGGCACCGGCTCGTGTCATTGGCTGAGTATAACGGCGGTCTGGATGCGTTTGGATGGCAGAGGGCAGTTTGTGTTCACGTCATGCTGCAGTTGTTCCGTGGGCACGTACTCTTCTGACTATTTTGCTTAAGTGCTGGCTCCCATTTCGCCATCCATCACAGCAACAATGCAGAGAAAACAAATTATAGCATGTACAGCACATTGCCTTTATGTAGCAGAGATATAATATCCCAAGTCAGTTAAGTTCCTGGAAACACATTTGAAGGGTGCACTCATGCTCTTCAGAGACGTGTTTTTTTCCAAAGAAACTCTTTGGTCTCTTTGGTATTTAAAGATTTGAGATGCATTCCCGCTTTTCTTTGTCTCGACACGGAAAGATTTGAGCTTGCAGACACTTACATTCTCCTAAAAGCTTTTTGAAAGCAATATCTGAGCTTTGACAATGCGTTTGATTTGCTCACTCTCCGGTGCGCTAAGTGGAACTGATGCTGCACCTCGCGGTGTTTGGATTGTATTTTGCTACATTAGTGAAATATGTTCCCGCGCTCTCGCTTTCTCTCGCTTTCTCTCGGCGCTCATTTTAACCAGAGAGGGTCCTCATGTCTCTCGTTATTTCACAGCGTTGCCCTCCCCTCCTGCCCGTCCATTATTACTAAAACTCCTCTGTGTTCGATGACCCCCAACCACAACATTCTTGTAAAGCCCGACACTTCTTTTACACATTACGCCCGAGCCTCCATTCTCTCCGTCTCCTCCTTAGGTTTTCCCTTCACCCAGTTTCTTTCTCTCCTTCATAATGTTCTTTTAATGGAATCACAGAACATTGCTTCTATCACCTTGAGACTTTTCAATCTTGTGTTATTTTTCTCCTCAGCATTTTTGTAATGAGATTTCCGCCCATGCAGAGCAATGGAGTACAGAGTTATTAAGAGAGCGAGTATTGTGTTTGGCATTAGTTTCATTGAAAGACATCCCCCCCTCGCTCCCTCCCCAACTCAAGCCTATCTGCCATTAGGAGACTAGAGATGGAGGGGGGGGGGATGCATAGCCCCTCTTAAACACTATGTGGGATAATGAAATCCTGATGTTCATTAATGACACTCAATTAATAGCAAAAAAAAGGAAGGGGAGGCAGATGAGGAGGAGGACAAGAAGGAAAAGGAGAAGGAGGAGAACAAAGTGCGTTCTCCCCCCCCTTCCTCCTCCTCCTCCTCTCTCCCCGACATTCAAAGGGAGCGATATTAAGGGGGAGTCACACACAAAAAAAAGGCTTTATTTGACTTCCTTCTCGGGGACTTGCTGAGCTTATTAAAATGCTTAATAGGTTCCATTAACTTCTAACACACTCAAGTCTCATACAAGCCGGGAGGGGGGGGGGGCGCACGGTAAGCATCGCAGAGCGAGGAGGGAGGGAGGGAGGGGGGGCAAGGAGAGGTGAATTCTCGTAGAGGAAGGAGGGCAATTACGGAGGGATTTGGGGTATTGTCCAAAAAAAAATCCACAATGTATTTAGGTTTGTTCTGCGTGCAAATACAGCCGCAGGCGCCTCGGTCGCTGCTCCTTATTATGTTGTTTCAAACATTGAGCTTGTGGATACTGCGACTTGCTTTCTTTATGTGCACCCCCACCTGTGTGTTTGTATATGTCAGAATGAAAGAGAATCACACACCTGTGTGTGTGTGTGTGTGTGTGTGTGTGTGTGTGTGTGTGTGTGTGTGTGTGTGTGAGGATGCAGTCACGTGCACAAGAGAGCCGCACAGCTTTCCAGCAATGTTTACTCTCTCGTGCTCGTAGCCGAATCTGGGTGAATTAATCTACATCTTTCCTCCCCCGCTGCAAGGCGCATCGCACTTCAAATAGGCTGTCACCTACCTCTCTCTCTCTCTCTCCGTCCTCTGCGAACAAGCTGCCAACAGACTGGCCGGCAGTCAGAGGAATCGCCTCAAGGCAGCGGGTGGAGGGGGGGGGGGGGGGGGAGAGGAAGGCAACATCACAACACATCATTCAACACAAAATATAAAACCTCTGCTCCGCCGTGCTGCTGGCTGCAGGAAGGCTGTAGGAAAAAGAACAAGAGGGAAGAAGCCTCACCCCGTCTCCGTCTTAATGAGACAGAGAGAATGACTGACGCTTTTTCCTCGTCTCGGTGACTAAAAGCTGTTGGAACCTCCCCTGGCTAAGACAGTCCTCCTGGGACTTCAGTCCCCAGACTCTTGCTTATAGCCCTTAAACAGGACTTAACGCAATTATCTCCATGATAGTCATAATCTTCCTTTAAGGTGCATTCAGAGTCTGAATAGGTATAATCATCCCTGGCTCTATTTAGCTCGTGAGGAGACGGAAGCCTTCCAGCTTCGTCTTTTAATACCTGGCCGCTTCGATTCCATGCTAATCCCCCCCCAGTTCAGCACAGTGTACGCTGTATGCCCCCCCTCCATTATATACACCAGAGTAATCACAGTCATTTCCTGCCACATTAAGAGGGTCATTTTTTCTTTCTCTTTTTCAACGCTGTTTGAATTTGGAACGCAGAGAGAGAGAGGATCATTCACGTCCTCGTGACAAGTCACACTCACTTGCAAAAACAGTCCACGGGACACTTTGCAATGGCATCTTAACTTCTGATTAATGTGAAAACAAAGCAGGGGTAATGACGGAATAGAAAAATCCATTTCCAGTTTTTTTTTTTCCGGGGGGGCGGCTTTTTGAATCCTGCCAGCGTGCGGGCTTGCACGGTAGTCAAACGGGCGAGGCGAGAGAGAGGGCAGGGCAGGAGAGTCGAGGTGGGAGCTTGTTGTTGTTGGGGATTCACCTCAGGTTGCTTTGTCCACATGAGAAACACAGAACTAAACCTTTCATCCATGCTTCATGCTCGTTAACCATTCCCACCCGTCTGTTTTGGTCTAACTTCTGTTTCTAGTGTTCCATGATGGTGCTAATGAGCAGATTGTTTGTCTGGCATTCAGAGAAAGATGTGAGCAGAAATTATATATATATATATATAAAAGAGACATACACGGTTCTCCTCTTGTGCGCTCTGCGGTGGAAACAGTCAAGAGGTCATTGCACACTTGTGTGTTTTCATGCCCAATCGAGCCCAGCAAGCGAGCTGTACCTCCACGTGCGATTGACTGGGAAAGGCAAGCGGAGTTAGGGGGGGAGGAGGAAGAAGGAGGGAGGAAATGAGAGGAGAGGAGATCGTTTTGGCTGTGATCAGGCGTTACCTGGCTGTGACAGCACTCGTCTCTCTCAACAGCTGAGGCTTGTCACAGCTGCTGATGTCCCGCTGTGTTCAACCACACGTGAATACACACACACACACACACACACACACACACACACACACGCTCGCATCTATGCATACTCAATCACGCGCTTTTTTTTAACCATGTGCACACACACACACTCTGCTCGTGTTCTGCTCACTCACCATGACCACGATGTTGCAGGCGGTACCCACAGGATGCCAAGATAACCTCCCAGAAGTCTTACACATCACCTCATGAATTATGGAGCTCTTGTATTATCTAAAGCTTTTGAAATATCAACAGAAAGAAGAGTTAAATTTTGTTTTTTTTTCTGGTTTTTTTGTGTGATTTCAGAACGGAGTCGGTTGCAGAGAAGATGCTCACAAACTGGTTCGCCTTCCTCCTTCACAAATTCCTCAAGGTTAGCACACCAAGCATTTATCGGTGTCTGCAGGTGTTATATGAACATTTCATAAAGTTCCTAAATTAAACGTGTGATTGCACATTATCGGATATGTACATGTATGTGGACTTGTAGGTGTTTTTTTCCAGTGCCCTCATGTGTGAATCTGTTTGGTTGGTTCGTCTTGTCTGCAGGAGTGTGCCGGGGAGCCTCTGTTCATGCTGTATTGCGCCATCAAGCAGCAGATGGAAAAAGGGCCCATCGACGCCATCACCGGAGAGGCCCGCTACTCCCTGAGTGAAGACAAGCTCATCCGTCAGCAGATCGAGTACAAAACCCTGGTACGTCAAACTTGCAGAGGAGTTCGCCCAGAGCTCCGCGGGCGTACACAAACACACACGTGGAAACATAACGCACATGCACATGCACAGGCTCGAATATAGCAAAATGCTGCCATACACATGCAGACACAAACGCCCAGGAGAAAAAAATTACTTTTTCACCACCGACCATTATTAAGACGCCATAGCTTTGTCTGCTGTGTTGGGTGTCTTCCTTCCTGTATGGGAAGTAAATTAACTAATGATCCCACAGGCTCTAGTGTTGGTCCAACATCAGGGTAGGTGGCTGAACAGCTCCCTCTCCACATACACACATATACGCACATGCACACACAACAAAAAAACCAACCACACACTCACACAGCCAGCATGTGACATGACAATGCTCTGATTGCTCCGACTGGGAATTTGGCTCATTACGTGCTAATACCCCGGCAGAGCTGGAAATTGGTGTCCCGCCGAAGGTGTGAAATTAGATTTTGGGTTGCCAGCGAGAGCGGAAATGGTTTTCTCGAAGCTCCTGCCATGCTCCAAGGAGACTCTAATGAGGGCGAAGCCTCAAACTGGACCAAAGTCCAGGCAGTAACCCGGACACCTCTAGCCTCTTTTTCTCTGCTCCTACTTCATTTTTCCTGTCTTATTCTCCAACAATCCAGATCCTAAACTGCGTGAACCCCGACAACGAGAACAGTCCGGAGATTCCAGTCAAGGTGCTGAACTGTGACACCATCACCCAAGTGAAGGAGAAGATACTAGACGCCGTTTACAAGAACATGCCCTATTCTCAGCGGCCGCGTGCTGTCGACATGGACCTCGGTAAGACTCGCACACACCAATCCAGACACTCACAGATGCAACTGGCAGGTGTAAAGTCCTTCACACCCACAGATTAATGTATCAGTGATAGAAAACCTAGCCATGTGTACAGATTATCGGTGCATTAGTGTGATAAAAGCTGTGTTCCAGCAGCACAGCCAGCCAGCCAGCCAGCCAGCCGCAGTGTGCTGCTGCCAGGCCTTCTATCAAACTGACTGACACTGTGTGGCGCATCCCTCCGTCTGGCTGCTTTCTCTGCCCGGCAGTGCCAATAAGACACAGTAGATCGAGACAGAGAAGTGCGCATGTGTGTGTGTTTGTGTGTCTGTGACGTGGCTTGTCTGGCTGACCCAGGTAAGAGCCTGACAGACGGGCTCGCCAGCTTCACGCTGGGCTCCACTCCCACGCAGTCTGCCACTTTCATCCCCGCCTGTCCGTACCTTGCCTCCCCATTTCTCTGTCGCTTTCATTTTCTCTCACTCCTCATGGGCGGAGAGAACAAAAGCCTCCCACTGCTCGCTGCAAATCAGCACGCCGTCACATCTCTACAATACGGCTGCGGGTCCATCCGCTGTCCTCTCTCGCTCACTTCTCACTGTTGCATTGAGAATAATTGAGCCTGTGCAACTTGGATTGAGTGTGTGCACTTTTTTTTTTTGTTATATTTTTTTGCTGTAGAGCGATTGTAGGGCAGAGGTATCATGTGGTCACCTGGCAGAGGCACAAACGTAATAAAAACCAAGTCAACAGAGGAGAAAATCAATGATCACTCCCAGCATGAGAGCCACAATGGCTGTCCACTTCCCCCGTCAACACCCTTATTATCATTTCATTACCCCACAGCGAGCCGTCAGCTACAACCCTCCACCAGCACCAGCTACATATACAGCCCCCACCTGTTCCCCCCTCTCTTTCCTTTGAAAGGAGGTGATTTTCTCATACTTTGCTTTTTCATCCTTTCTTGTCTTGCTCTACTCCTCTTCTCTTTCTGACCCTGACGGGCCCCCGAACCGCTGCGTATGCTAATGGGACGCCGTTTTATCCGCCACACAAGTACCAATTAAAGCGTGCAGCCCGCCTTGCGTGTACATCTCGAAATCGTTGGCGTGTTTAATTAAGATGCGTGTCAATCCCAGTCCGCGAGAGGAAGAGCTGATATCCTACATGTCTTGTCTTCTCAGAGTGGCGCCAGGGGCGAATGGCTCGCGTGGTGTTGCAGGACGAAGACATCACCACCAAGATAGAGAACGACTGGAAGAGACTCAACACTCTCATGCACTACCAGGTAAATATACCTTTAATGTAAAGTTTCCCTTTAATTAACTCTCAGACTTCACCTTCTTTATCGTTTCAGTTCAAGTTTCACCTTGGCTTTTTTTTTATTATTATACCGCATACTTCGGCAAACTTTGATGTTTTCCCCCCAACCGCTCTTGACTTTTTTTTAGGCAGCCAATTTTCATGCTCCTCATTTGCATGCCCTTGCTTGGTGTGATCCAAGTGACAGAATAGAGGACAATTACTGTACAGGTGGCAGGAGAGATGAACCCTCAGCATCTCGGCCCGACACTTCTCCCTCCTCCCCGGAGAGACGCTGCTGCTGCTCCAGTCAGGAGGACACCGTCTCTCCCTCCCTCTCTTTCTTTGGCCTGTTGACTTATGTGCAACAATTAGACCCGCTGTGATTGTCTCTATTGCGCGTAGGAAACCTCAATTCACACCCCACAATTCTCTCGAGAAAATAGAGAACAAGAGGAGTTCTGCAGAAATAATAAAGATAAATAAAGGAAAAAAAAAAAAAAGGAACAGGCAGGGTAGGATGTCATGAATCTTTAACGGCGCATGCTCAGCGGTCTCTCATTAGTCAGCCAAAGGGGGGGGGGACCATCTGCTTAAAGACTGCATGAGGCTTGATTGTGGGCTACCTGGTCAAGAGCAGAAGCTAGGTCTGAGAAAGCAGCTGTGGCTGGGGTTGGAGACCCGGACCATGGGGGCCTAGGAGCTCCATCTCGAGGCGGAAAAAATGGGGGGCGAGGACTGTCGAGGATCGGAGACCTCACGCTGGGAGGGAAGGGTCATTCTAAACTCCTGCCGCAGCATAATTTAACAGATGTAGCAGTCATTAAGAAGAAGGGACACGTCATAATGTCCTTCACCGTGCAGCGTCTTTGTCTCCCCTCACCTTCATTGTCTTCAAACTCCCTCCATACATTTTGTCTTGCTTACATTTCTCTTCCTCTTTTTTCCTTCTCGCCCTCTGAAGAGCAATGAGCGTTCGTTTTTTATTTCCTCCGTCCTCCCTTTCCTCGTCACGTGGCCTTGAGTATTACTTCTTCTCTGGTCTCTGCAGTGCTTTTAATCCTTGATGGAGCCGCGCAGTGTGTTTGCCTCCACGCCATAATGGGCTTTCTCTGTTGTTGTTGTTGTTTTTTCTTTTTTGCAATTCTTTGCATCACAATCGTTAGCCGAGGGAGACGCTACGGGGCACAAAGCAAACACGCGTGTGGCCGGCTTCACTTGTTCGCTCGCTCAATAGCAGATCTAAGGCCCCGCTATTGATCACGGATCTAAGGGGTCCCTGCGTAGAACGTTAAAGCCCGTCGCTGTGCAACTTCAGAGGAGATGCCGGTGGGCTGCAGTGGGAAAAAAACGTGGGGGGGGGGGGGGACCAAGAGAAAGAGGGAGGGAGAGACGATGCGTGAAGGGATAGGACAGTTGGCGGTAGGAAGAGATGAGAGTAGAATGGAACAACATAGACGACTGTGCATCATTACGTTTTCGATGAGCTGGCAATGTGGCCCCCTGTGCGGGAGATTGTGTGTCACATGTCATTGTGCTGGAAGCTGCAACTGCACATCTGGCTGCCTATCACAACAAGGGATCACAGCTCATTAGGCCCCGGAGTGAGAGAGGGAAAAGCTTGAAGTAAAGGGAAAAAAAGTAAAGAGGCAATATTGAAAGAGAGGTCTGAAATATGCAGAGTGAGACCGAGCATCACCTGGAGTGTAATTCTCCCGTAGCAGAGACACAGGGACCAGACAGAGGCATTAAAATTCATGGGTCTCTCAGCATCACCAAGAACCCCCACTGGCTATTTACCCTGCCACACGGGAAATAATAGTTTACATAACCTGGATATGGAAATACACACCTTCCCAGCTCCCTGCCGCAACGAAATTAAAAACATAAACGCACACATTTAAAACAAGTTCAGAATCTTTATTCGGCTCACAGTCAGGGGACCCATCTTCCCACTGCACTATTTCTACTTCTGTATTTGTTTTTTTTTACAGTCTTCCATGCATAGATAAAGACAGAAGAAGATAGAATATGCGCGTGCACACACATATACAGCACTCGCTCTCGCGTGCACAGACAAAACCAGTGGTTGAGATAAAAGATTTATGAGATTGGAGAATTTTTTTTTGGGCCGATTGCTGATTTGGATCTTTTTGTTGTTTAATCTCCCGCCCTGTCGCGTTGAAGCGTTTCATCACACCTTCTTTTCCGCCTCCCTCTCCCAGGTCTCTTTCGTCTCATAGGCATAGGTAAAGCGTTAAACCTTCCTCCTCCTGCTGGATCGCATCCGGATCCAGTAAGCATGGATCCCGAGGTGCACCGCAGTCGCATGAATCAGAGAGGGCAGCGTTAATTATTCTCGTAAACACAGGGCATTGTCACGAACTGGAGTTGTCAGACTGCTCGGGTTATTTATTAGGACTCAAATCGCAAACAGACCTGCACCATATTCACCTGGGCGTGCTCTGTGAGTAATTACACTGATGATATTTGACAACGTGTTGATTTATGACAGGTGGACTGTGGCTTTTCCAGCATATTAATATTTGTTTGCCGCGTCCGCTTGCGTGCGGACACATGGACACTGTGTTTTTTTTTTTTTTTTTCAAGAATATTATTCCTAATGCGCAGATAACTGACAGTAAAGGGCAGACGGCTCCCTCTTTCACTTTCAGACTGCGTCAAAACATAAAGTAAAAAGTCAGTTTGGAAACTTCCCTCCTCCTCCTCCGCCTCCTCCTCCTCCCCCCGCTGCTCGGTGACCTCCGTCCGTCCTCTTCTCTGCGGTGAAGGAACAGGGAGAGCAGACACTGATGACCACACCAGGAGAGCCTTGCCAGCTAGATCCTGTTACCCACCTTGCAGACATCACTCGGGGGCATTTTGGGCTATTTTCAACAGAAACCCAGACACAACGGATACTACTACATCGCTGTCTGTTCATTAATCTAATGCTGTGTGCGGCTGTCTCGGCTCACTGGACCCCACTGTAAACCTGAATACAAATCCAAGACAGGTGGGGATATGGAGGAAGGAAAAATATTTGAACAAATAGTTGTTTTCCATGAAAATAGGAAACGACGTATTTGATTAATTCTGCACCCTGAGTCATATATTCAATAGCAACAAGCACAGTGTTTGAAAAAACCTGCACTTCAGTGACACATTTCATTGATTTACCTTCAGAAAGGCTTGCAGATTGGCATTTAACTCCACTGAAGACTCCTTTTGACACTCAAAAGAGTTATATTCACACACATACTTTGTTTGTGTGTTTCCAAACTACTGAGCAGAGTTGGCAGGTATGATAAACATCGTGATCTTAGGGCATGAGTCCAGGAGAGATGGGGACAGACAGGCTAGGGCCGGGGCTGTGGGTTTGTGATGTGAAGGGCTGAGAAAAGAAAGATAGAGGCTGACCACACTCTGCTGTCTGCTCGGGCTCTGCACTGTCTAATAGAAGGTCTTATCACAGGCAGGGCCCAACAGCCCTTATCACACCTGCCCACTATCAGCCCCACACTGGATTATCCCTGAAGGGCGAATCTGCACGCCTTCAATCATTTACTCTATCACAAGGACCCATCGCTGCTGTAGCCTCTCTGTCAGCCATAAAAAGCAGAGAGAAAGAGAGAGATGGAGGGGAGGCGTTAAAGGGAATGCGGGGGACAGAGAAGCTATTTCATGCTCCCCGGAGAAAATGTATCACAGGAATAGTGGTGGAAGCTTCACGCAAGTGTTGGTGTATTAGAGTTGGTGCGTGCGTCGTCGGGCCAAGAGGAGGCTTTAGGACGGAGTGGCTGCAGAAATTAGGTTTAGGAAAGCAGAGACAAATGTGAAGAAGGTGAGCTTAAGAGAGCGAAGGGTCAAAGATGCCGGTCGTGGATCGGGGATTAGGTTGAAGGAAGACCCTCCAAGAGGCCAGGGCAACCAGAGCTGCATCTTTCTTTAAGAGGATTCCTGCAGATTTCATTCCAGGTTTCCAAGTGCCTCTCTTCAGTGTGGCCAGATGGCAACTCCAACTAATAGCACAGCAGAGTTTAGTTTGGAAAGAATGGCAAGGAAAAGGGTTGAGGACGAGACTTGAGGGGGAGGATGAGAGGCGGAGGGCCTCTCGAGAGCAAGTAGACGCTCTGCAAATGTCCGTCCCAATATCCACTCGCCTGGTTTCCAACAAGGGACAGAAAAGACGGCGTTCCTGCTAAGGGAAGATGAAAAGAAGACATTTCTGTTTTTCTATAGATTCTTTGAGGTATTCCTTTTGGTGCCTGGCATTTGCCTTTTGTTTATTTCTCCGCTGGAGGCTCATCAGTTTTTCGTCGCCCGGTCTGAAGCAGAAATCCCTCCTCGGGGTGGCCTGAAAATGCCAGCCAACAAGCTGTTTGTTGTTTTTGGCTTTTGGAAAAAAAAAAGAACCACGAGTTTTGTTTTGCTCCTAAAAATGTGATGTTTTTTGGTGTACTAACAGTAATACAGCCTTTCAAAGATTAATTATAGTTTAATTGCCTTTTCATGAATCAATCACAGTGTTTGACTGACGAGAGATCTCTGCTAAGAAGGGTTGTTAAGTAACCGATTTTCAAACTATCATTTCGAATGTTTGCATCAGTTTTTCTCAGCTTATCTGAAGTGACTCCAGCACGTCATATAAGGCCAAGGGCCCTTTGTAAATGTAAACCACAGAGGGGGGGAGGATAAACCTCAGCGTGTGTCTCTTTTTCATGACGCGCCATCTTTCCCCAGCCTCTTCTCTCCGTCTTTTTCCTTTGACTCCGACTCTGTGCCGCTTTAATGCTATTATTAGGCCGTACCTGCGTACCCCATTTTCTCTGAGGTTGTGAAGCGCACACGAGATGAGATGAGACGTTCAGAGCTCTAGTCTCCGTCTCTTTCTTTCTGACAGTTCTCTCTTTTCTTTTCTTTTTCCCCCCCTCCGTCTCTCCCGCTCTCTTTCACCCCCTCTTAGCGTCTTCCAAGGCTTACATCATGTTTCTAATGTTTGCGATGGGGGATAACAATGACAGTCATGTAGTAGCACAGCCTTTTCATGCAGCCACAGCCACAGGGTCTGTAGTAGAGAACAGCAGGGGAGCACAGATATGGCATGAAGGCACTGGTTTGGGAATTATGTAGTCTACTACAAGAAGAACTGTGCTAAGTAAAATATGGAAAAACACCAAAAGATAGCAGCAGATTCATGTTACATGTGTCTGTCTTTTCCCACAGGTGTCAGACCGCTGCGTCGTGGCTTTGGTGCCCAAACAGACCTCGTCGTACAACATCCCATCCTCAGCCAGCATATCCCGCACCTCCATCAGCAGATACGGTGAGTCGGTTAGAGCAGATTGCTCCTTTCACGGCCTTGTTGTGGCTTCGACGTTGATTGCAAACTGCCAACAGCATATATATTAGGTAATTATGGATGTGTTTGCAGGCCTTACTCAGTTTTAATTCCATGCAAATGTAATCTGGTCGCCTTGCAGACACATCAGAATGTTTCAGATATGAACAAAGACAAATCTGCTCACCCCCAGAGCAACGGCCAGCTCTGTTTTTCCAACCGTTTTTCCTCTCTTCAGTTGTGCATGCTGCAGTTTTTGCTTCACAGTTGTGTTGCTATGGTACAAGAATGTAAAGAAGAAGAGGCAAAGAGCAGCAGAGAGTGACAGATATCAAATCAAATCAAATTTCATTTGTATAGCCCAAAGTCACAAAATACATTTGCCTCGGAGGGCTTTACAATCGGTACAGGGAGTGACACCCTCTGTCCTTAGACCCTCAGTTCGAGTGAGGAAAAACCTGCCCACAAAAAACCCTTTGATAAATATGACAGTTATGGTTACTGTTAGATTTTAAAGACACAATATTTATCAGAATGAAGATGCGCTCCGTGCAGGACACAACAGGCTGCCAGCTGACAGTACGTGGAGCACCTACACGCACGTGCCTGCTTTAGACGCGCTTGTACTGTTGTGCTGCTTGGTGGGTGGGTGCCGAATTTGGTCCGACGCCAGGCACACGCACAGCAGCACCGGGGCGACTTGTGATTGCTAATTATTCCGTGTGAATGATACTTCACACAAACAGAAAAAAAGATAAACGAGCGACGGCCAATTATCAGGATTGGGGGGGATAGAAAGCGAACGCTGCCTTTAAACTGTCTAACGGCGTCTTCACCCCTCAAATACAAGGCGTGTTTGACTGCAGATACTTCCCATCCAAAAACATCTGAATGTGGAGTGACATTCACAACATAACTGTGGAAGATTATCTCCGCTGGCCTTAAGAAGATTACAGCGTGCTCAGTCATTACTCTCTTTTTAACAACCAAACTAATGTCAGCAAGTAGAACTACCGATGCGACAAAAGCGCAGAATCATTGTGTTGTCGTTTCAATATCGCACATTCATTTTACCCCCACCTGCTACGCCTTGTTGTTGTTACACAGAGTTACTCTCAAATATCTTATTCACAAGGGATGTTTTAACCTGTCACGAGATTTCAATGAGCTGCTGAGAGGCTGCACTCGCTCACATTTTTCTATTTACTTTCTTTTTTCTTTTTGGTGAGCCAGTGTGCTCAGGCACTGGAGTTTGGTTTGGACGTGCGTTGCATAGAAAGCGGAGGCTCTTGCTGGCATGTGCTCGTCCCTCATCAATCATGGGTTGGCACAGCAGGCACAGCTGCAGCTCGACACCTGCTGATGGATTCATACCAATTTAACGTTCAACACTTAGCATCTTGACTCAATTTACACCACCGGCATCCACCCACCCCCCTAACTCCAGCCCTAAAATCCCCTACTAACCCTACTTGCCTGACTGTGTCCAGGAGATGGGAGGCCTGCAGAGGACGAAGGAAGGGCTGCGGGTCGTAGCTTAGTGTTAGGGGAGTTTAGGAAAAGGCTGAGGGGCCCCGGAAAGGATAAAGGGGCTGAGGAAATAGTAGAGCAGTAAAAAACAGTGACTGGATTAAGCTGGGATTTGGGGTCTCAATCCACCCTGCACACAGCCACATATATTCAACCCCCGCCTACCCGGGCCCTGGTCCCTAGTGGCCTCTACAGAGGTGCAGGTTGGTTCTATTTGAAATGTGTAAGTGGCTGTATTGGTAGCAAAAAGCTTTGTTGTTCAGCTCGGGCCTTTGAAGCCAGGTCAGAGAGATCCTCATTGAGATCCCTCAGATCCTGAACCTCTAGAGACCCCGGCTGCCAGGAGTAGACGGCGGGCTAATTAGAGAAAAAACTTAAAAACCGGCATCATTCAGACCGAGTGAAGAGCGAGGAGGCAGGAACACAAGAGCGGAGACGAGAGGAGGATGTATGGATGAAGGGGAGGGTGGCTCCGGTGCTTAACGAATTAGGGATCTTTTGATGCATTGATTAGTGAGTGTGACAGGGACGCTTTCAATACAGTGCGGCGGGGGAAGAGCCAATTACGAGTGCTTTAAGGCGGAGCCAGGCTCGACGTGTGTGAGTCAGTGAGACAGAGGTTACATAAAGAAGAGAAAGAAGCAAATCATTCACGACAGAGAGAGAACAAACAGAACGAACATGTAGCATTTTGTGAATACCTCTGTCCCGCTGCACCCTGTATGCGGGTGGCAGGGTCTTGTTTTCACCCATATTGTGTGTCATCAAGGATTCCAGTTTCAAGGGAGGCCACGACTAATCAATGCAACACCAGGGACCACAACTCCCACTCCCCCTTTCATTACTCCGCTTACTCTATGAAATTATCCACCGCTGCAATTTCCTTTTACGGCGCAGCAAACACACAAACATTCAGCAAGAAGAGATGGAAATGAGTGAGAGAATGTTAGTGTGCAGTCATTTACTGACAATATTTTTTTTATGTTCCTTTCCTGGGCAGATTCTTCATTCCGCTACACGGGCAGTCCCGACAGCCTCCGTTCACGCGCTCCCATGATCACCCCCGATCTGGAAAGTGGCGTGAAGGTGTGGCACCTGGTGAAGAACCACGAACACGGAGACCAGAAGGAAGGCGACCGCGGTAGCAAGATGGTCTCCGAGATTTATCTGACCAGGCTGCTAGCTACCAAGGTACATCAGTATTCTCCCCCCCATACGCTTCTATGTGTCGGCACGTCCGAGTCCTTATAGACACACCCCGTTATCTTAGATCCAGGCTGTCTCTTTGCCAGTAAATTGCTAATCTGTGCCCTCTCCTCCTCCTCCTCCGTCTGTCAGGGTACACTACAAAAATTTGTGGACGATCTATTCGAGACGTTGTTCAGTACGGTTCACCGAGGGAGCACTCTTCCCCTCGCCATCAAGTACATGTTCGACTTCCTGGACGAGCAGGCGGACAAACACGGCATTCATGACACAGACGTACGCCACACATGGAAAAGCAACTGGTGAGTGTCCTATCACCTATCACGTGCATGTACGTCCTCCGATGATCCGATCCGTGAACTCGGCTCGCCTGATTTCTGAGAATTCAAGCTGAGATTCTGCCTCTTACTCATCCTCGTTTTTTTTTTCCTCCATCTTCCAGCCTCCCGTTGCGTTTCTGGGTAAACGTGATCAAGAACCCGCAGTTTGTGTTCGACATCCATAAGAGCAGCATCACAGACGCCTGTCTGTCTGTGGTTGCTCAGACCTTTATGGATTCGTGCTCCACTTCAGAGCACCGCCTGGGCAAAGACTCCCCATCCAATAAGCTGCTCTACGCTAAAGATATCCCCAATTACAAGAGCTGGGTAGAGAGGTAGGAGCTGATGCACTGGCTTTAAACATTCTGATCCCCCCCTGTCGCATCCTTTTTGTATCCTCTTACAATAAAAAGTGGAATCTTCGAGGGAAATTGATTCATAATTCTCTTTCTTCTGGCCTGCACTTCTCAACCAGATTATGTAAAAGCCTTTTGAGAGTGACTGTAAGCATACATTGTTACAGAGAGTCCAAAAAATGATACCGCATAAAGAATTTGGGTCTCATTTGAGCTATTACTCGCGAGTGATGCCAAGTTTTTTTTCCTCAGGTACTACGCCGACATCAACCGGCTGCCAGCCATTAGCGACCAGGACATGAACGCCTATTTGGCAGAACAGGCCAGACTCCACTCCACAGAGTTCAACATGCTCAGCGCCCTCAACGAGATCTACTCTTACGTCAGCAAGTACAGCGAGGAGGTGAGTGACGCTCGGCAGACGCACGGTGCGCTCGCGCGCAAAATGTTCATGACGCATCGTGCACCTTGGATTTACGCCACGTTCCGGTCAAAGACAAGTTCGCCCCGACTTTGTGTCAGCAGTGAATCTCTCTCCTCAACGTGCAGACAGAGAATCGTGCATATAGCAAAGACGAAACTGTGGTTGACTTGCGCAGTCTGCAGAAATCGCGGAGCTCCGTCATTTCTGGACAAAAACTGAGCGGACACATAGGACGAGGGAAAGACAGAACACTAAATGACACCAGACAAAGACAGGATGGAAAATTCCAGTTTATCCAATTAAATTTGAGGAGACATGCCTTTGTATTCCGAAACACCACCTCCATCCTCCGCTGCTATCTCTCTGTATTCTATCCCCGTCTCCCTTTCTTGCTCCTGTTGCATTAATAGTGCGAATTTTATTATAATTTGGAGTGTAACAGACAGTTTTTCCTCAGGTGGAGCTGAACTCTGCCCTTATTAAATGCCTTTGGAACTTTTATTCCTGAGTATTTTTACGCAGCATAATTTCTTTTCCAGAGCTTGGAAATCCCTCTGAACTACCCACCGAGCTCCCTTCCACTTCACAGATTCTACCTGGAGGGCAGTCCCAGGCACTGATTGCGTAATGAGCTGCCGCCTAATAGTAAATCAGCCGCTAATTACAGGCAGGATCGCGAGCGAAAATTGGAACAAAAGGGCGTCTCCGGCAAATTTGCTCCTCGCTGTAATGTTAGGTATATCTCGCCCTCTGTGTTCTCAGACCGAAAGGTTAGTGAGGTCGGCTCGGAGTCTTCAGTAGACTTCCCCGAAGCCCAGAGGTCTAGTGAGACCTGAGCTTAACAAGGCAGTGTGTCTGATCTGTAGAGTAGAAAGTGAATGTCTACAAGCTCTCAGCGTGCCGCTCTGTCCTTTTTCGCCCGTGCTGAGTTAGAGCGGGGCGATCTGTTATATAGGGCGCTCATGAGCAGAATCATGGGGAACACACACACACACATGCTGTCAGATCACAGGAAGCGTAAAAAAGGAGGGAGGAAGAGAAAGAGAGAGAGTGCATTTATGGAGACATTCTGCTTCTAATGTCAGCTCCTCCTCTGGGAAGCATTAGCCTGACCTTTATGTTGGACCACGGTATCTCTCCCTCTTTCTCGCTCTCTATCCGCCCGTACATTCCTTCTCTTTTTACCCATTATCCAGTCAGCTTCCCCTTTGCTCTCCATGAATCTCACACTTTTCCCACTTCTGCTGCCTCTGCAACTCGTAGGCGTCCGGCGTGTGTGCGCGTGCGCACGGAGACGTATGCACGACGTATGCTCTTTGTGTTTTTGCATGCCGTCACGATTTGCCCGCAGTATCCGCTTGTCTCGCCTATAGCTTCACTCTTTCTCGGCCTCCCCTTCTCTTTCACAAAAGGGCTGTGTGTCAGGCTAACCAGGCCAGAGCAGCCGCAGCCTACTTAAAAATGGATTTGGGAGATGGCGGTGGGAGCTGCACCTGCATACAGTGCTACAGATTAATAATAGATTGCTATCGGGGGCCCAGATGATGAGGAGTAGGAGGAGGAGGAGGAGGAGGAGGAGGAAATGCTCCTGCCTGTAGCTGCCAGCCTTTTAAGAGCACTTAAGCAGATGAGTGGAAGATGTTAGGTGGGCAGAAAGCTAGCGTGCTCCGCAAGAGGACAGGAGGCGAACAAAGGTTTGCCATGCTAGGCGGGGAAAAGAAAAAAGGAAGAGTGAGGATGTTGCTGACATGTTTTCCAGACGACAAGCAAGTCAGTCGACTTTTGCCGCGTGAAAGGCGGGAGAGCCGCCGACCGACTCGAAAAACCAAAAATGTGGTTCTAAAGGCGACAAAGCGACATTCCAGTCGTGCCTGATGGGAATTTTGATGCATTGTAAACAGGGCTCTAAATTAACACCCGCCAACCCGCCAAATGCGGGTGAAAATACATTTTGGCGTGTATTAAAACAAAAAACTCACTAGCCAGCTTGGCCGGTGATAAATGAGGCCCTCTACCATCTATTTCGCGGGACGCGTGATCGTGGTTTCTATGGGAACCCGCACAGCGCGTGCTCTCACTGGTCAAACAGGCTTCCCGGGGCGTTGCGTGAGCGTTGGCGTATTTGGTCCTTCCTGCACGCGACGAGTAATGAAATGTTGGGATAATTTTTGTATGTACTTAAGTTCCCAACTTCATTGTAAGATTAATTTAAACCTTTGGTTAATAAAATGAATGAATGAATGAATTCAGTTGCTCTCATAATCTGTCTTTTTTGCACGGGAAAAAATGTGGCTAGTGGAAATTCTTATTGGCTGGTAACTTCAGAAACTCGATCAAAAAAGTTCATTTAGAGCCCTGATTGTAAAACGTTTGAAAGCCCAAAAATTAACATATTTTTTTCATAGCAACAATAACTTGAGAGTTAAATTGACAGAATAATAGTGAAATATACTTCTTCTTTTAGTTTTTTTAAAACGTGACTCAGCATGGATGAATAGTGCATTGCGGGCGACGCTTTCCCTCCCGTGTTCATTTATTATTTATCTCCGAATATTTAAAATGACACTGCATAAGAGGGGTCAATTAATTATTTTGTTTAGATCATTGATTATTGATATGTGTAATGGATCTACAGTAGCCGACAGAAACACAACAGCGAACTTTATGAAGCCATACGTCGACGCAGAGATCTATATCAAAGGTGATAAAAATGTGTCTTTTTCTGCTGTTATATATTCATATTAAAAGGCCTTTGCGATGCGTGCTGCTGTGTCACTCTGACGTAGATTCATCTTGACAAGGCAGACACTAGATGAGAGAACGAAAGGGGAGAGAGCCTGTCTGGATTCCCTTTGAACCCCGACTTGACAAATGCCAAATTTAAGAAAGAAATGGGCTCAGAAAGATAAAACGGGGGAAAGGCTAATACACAAATATTTCTCCATGCTGTCAAAGGCAAAAGCAGTGATGTAATTCTTTTCCTGCTTCTTTCATGTGATGTCCATAAAGGAACCCTAGAAGAACACCTCAAAGAAAACAATTATTTCCTATTAGATGTTGTCAGATCTAATTCCACGCAGGATGTAGTCCGACCGTGTTGTGTTTCAGCATGGCCTTGTGTTTCTCTCCTCAGATCACGGCAGCCCTGGAGCAAGACGAACAGGCAAGGAAGCAGAGGTTGTCCTACAAGGTGGAGCAGCTCATCTCTGCCATGTCGCTCGAGAGCTGAGAGCGACCGAGAACGAGAACGAGAGAGAGAGACAGGACCACGATCTCTACAGGACCTCCCAAAATGAAAAAAAAATGAAAAAAGGTCCCGCATTACTTATACCTCTCATTGTGGGAGCTAGAACCATGAACCAGACCTGGGACCTCCCTGCATCCACAGCTGGACAGACATACAACTGCTTTAGTTTGTAATTCTCCCACCTCCTTCCATGATGGCGCCAGTTAAGGGGCCAACGAACTTAAGATAGAGGGGCCCTGCAGCTGGAGCTAATAATGACATAAGGAAGGAACATCAGCGGGGAAAGGCAACAACATGGCTTGTATTTATTATTATTTTTTTTGTTTGTTTGTTTCTTTTTCTCAAAGGATATTTTCTCTCAGTTTGACAGGAAATTGTACGTCGTCGTGTGTGGGTGGGTGTGTGTGTGCGCGGGCGTGTGCATGAGTGTGTGTTTGTGCCGTGCTGGAGAAGACTGCCGGAGAGCAAAAAACAAAAAACGGAGAAACAGATTTATTCACTCAGTCAGAAACACGTCTGAGTGTGAAATGGAGATTAGGAAGAAGAAAAGAAGAAGAAGAGCAGATCTCATGTTGGACAGCGCGTTCAGATTTCTCAGATTTTATTTTTGTACTTGTACATTTGAATATTATCAGTTGCAGTCGAAATATCCACCCAGGATCCCACATAAGTGTCGTTGTATAAAAAGACATAACGAGTGTAACACTACAGCGGCGGTAGTGTGGTTTGTAAAACAGGCCATGGTCCACATCTTCTCTCCTCAGACTGATGCGTCACATGACACGGACACGGGAAAAACCTCTGCTCTTTATCCAATCAGAAGTGTACAGGAAAACATGAAAACTCATCAATGGAACTCCAACTCTGTGGTGGTCAAACAGTTCAGCCAGCATGCTTGCACCTAAAACTTGAGGATGACGGCGATGAAGTCTATAGTGTATTTTTAGGAGATGACCTTAAATCAACATCACTCTGTTTTGTTTTTTTTTGTCAGCAGTTAGGTCATCTGTGTATGTACCGGTTGCCAATCAGTGTATGTGAATGTACAAATGTTTTTATGTTTTAATGATTTGTTCGTCTGTTTGTTTGTCTGTCTATTTGAGTTTTGCAAACAGAAAAAGCGGGCTCAGTTGAACTGAAGCTCCGTAGATATTTGCAGTAGCCCGTCAAGTGAACAACTCCATTTGTCCGTCCTGGCTCCACCCGGCCCATCCAACCGCTTCCCGAAAATTATTTACCCGTAAATCACATTACTGCTAAAGGGGAGGAGAGCGCGTATCGTCTGCACAGACCAGACGAGAGCACTCTGTTATATAACCACAGTTTGTATCTCTTTGGGAACAACTTTATGTGTACTTTGCATGCATGCTGTCACACATCTGAAGTGTTCTAAGGGTCCATATTTCTTTTTTTTTATTTTTTATCAAGTGCCAATGAAGCATGCCAGCCCGAGTTTGTTGGCCAGTTGAGATGTCAACTGACGGGGAGATCTCACCCGACCACCACCACCACCACCCGTTTTTCCTCACACAGACTATAAGAAGCCTATCTATCTGCGTGGGTCTAGTTTTTTTGACCAAGTGCCAAAAGATCCTGTCGAAATTGTTCACTAATGTGTCAAAACAAAAAAAACAAAAAAAAAAAAAAATCGGTTTATGCTTTACAGAGGGAGCAAAACTTCTCGTATTTGGAGAGTAGAGCCGGTTAAAGTTGAAGCTTGCGTAACTGGAACGGCGAGTTTTTTGGAAACTCGTGAAAGGTACGAAACATAAGCGGGAGAAAGGAGATCTACGTTTAAAAAAAACAAAAACAAAAAAAGAGTATGTTTCATGTCATGTGGATGCGTCTTAAACCAAAATGTCACGAGCTTAAAAGGATGATGTAACCTTCCAACCTTCTAGCTGGATGACGACAAACTGTAGATCCCATCCTCCGGACAGGCGAGGTCATTTTCTTCCGAGATATATGTTTGCTTGTTGTTTACATCAAGTACTTGAACATAGGTAGAATAAATAAAAATTCAAAAAAAGGTTTGCACAGTATACTGCAGTTGTGTGCGTTGAGAGCATGACAAACACCAGTAGTGGGTGAAAGGTGCTTCTTTTCTCTGTGGCCTTAGATACCCACCTGCTTAGTGTTCCTGATCTTATTAGTCGTCGACTCGGCAGCACAGTCCGTTCCCTGCTTTTTTTTTTTTTTTTAGTGATACCTGGCCCCTGGATCCTTTTTGCTGAGAACTGTCTTAGCGAGATAAAGTTAAAAAAAAAAAAAAAGGAAAGGTGAAGAGGGTACGACCCGGGCTCAGGCAGACATTGCCTCGCTCAGCACTCGGCTCGCCTGAGCCGTTTGAAGAAGAAGTGTCGAGAAATGAGGAGAGGGAGGGAGAAGAGGTAGAAAGAGAGAGAGAGAGAGAGAGAGAGAGAGAGAGAGAGAGAGAGAACCCCTTTAGCTCTAGTTTCCTGCTCCGGGTTTTGAAGCTGCTCTTTGATCTGAGTCGGTTGTGTGCACAGTATGATCAGGAGATGGAAAAAAAAAACATCAAACTAACAGGCGAGGAGAAATATAGGATGAGACATGCTATTACTGTGTCTGGCCAGTGGGGGCAGAGGTGGGGACGAGTTGTCGTGATTTGTTCCCTCGTCTGAAAAAAGCACCTTGTCACTCCCTATAATAAACATCTATCGGTACACAAAGGCGCACTTATACAGTACACACACACACAACATAAAGCTTCTTCCTTTTGATTAAGGTGTCTTCCCAATTTCAGCAAATAGAATTGTATCCTCCTTCATACCTCACATTGCTTGTATGGAGTAATGCTTTTTATCATTTTAACTGGACCTAAATGCCTTTTTTGTGTGTGTGTGTTTTTCTTTTTTTTGCAAGACAAAGAAGAATTGTGACAAATGTAATCAGAGGCACACAAATTGTTTGGAGAGTGGCTTTGATTTATTTTTTCCTCTCAGAGATCGTTTATATCAGGATTTTCCTTTTTTGTCTTGCGTGAGATTTTATTTTTTTGCATGCGTTTTTAATTCCCGGTTTAATCTCCGCCTGGTATTCCGTATCGATCCGCGCCGTCATTTAAATCGAACTGCGATTCTTCTTCCCACTTGTACACTCGTCTGAAATCACAGCTGAATGCACCTTTTTTTTATGTGAAAGAGATTTTGTTTTGTTTTTTAAATTACTAGATATAGCTCGTTTCCATGCTGTAACACTTATTTCTGGGACTATTTTGATTCAGTTTGAACTGAGAAAAGTTTGTTTACTCTTTCTGCAGCGCAGAATCCCGTTTGACTGCCAGTTGATGTGAGATGTGGAGAGACGCTCACGAACACACAACCTCATTTCAGCTCGAGCTGATTGCTAACTGAAGATGCGTGGTGCACTTTTTTTTTCAGTCTAAACGTGGAGCCGAAAAAGACGGTGTTGTGTTTTTTTGACTGGCACGTGTCATTCCTTATACAACATTTCACATTTTATCAGCCTTTATTTTATTTTTTTATTTGCTTTACGGCAGATGAATTGAAATCCAGATCAATGTATTACTCTCAAAGTCAAAATATCACCAAGTATAAAACGAGTATCCTTCCATTTTAAACACATTGTAAACAAACCCTTTGTAGACACTGGAGTTCTGTAAAATAGTAATTACTGGCAATGATGATGACGATGATGATGATGATGATGATAATAATAATGGCTGTCTGTTCTTCTTGTTTTATAAAAGTGTTGTGAAAATTGTAAGAAACTTAAAGTATTTAAAAAAAAAAGGTTGTTCTCTTGTTTTGTTTTGTTTTTTATTTGCTTTGGTTTTGTTATGATAATATATTATTGTGTACCTATTGTAAATATGAAGCACACCTATTTTGCAAGCCAAGGATTCACTTTGTACTGTTGTTATATATAAATAAACTTTGCTGGTTAAAAATTGCATAGAGCCAAAATCTGGAATCATGTCTTTTTGTCGAGAGGAGGGAATCACACTACACTTCCCATCATGCTTTAGGGGATGTAAACAGAAACAGCTGCCTGTGTTTGTGAACTATCACAGGCAGCGCCGGTCCTGGTCACATTTGCGCCCTGGGCGAACCGCCCACCCCCGGAGTGAACATTTTCTCGTGCGCCCTAACGGACGCCCGTGCGCCCCTGGATGCGCCGTGCGCCCCGGGATGCGTGCGCCCCCATCGGTCTGTCCGACGCCCCCCTCTGCCTTGTCAACACCCCGCTCCCGGGGCGCCCGCTCCGCTAACTTAATGAGCGGTATCGAAAATTACCGAGGTTTTTTGCTTTTTCGGGCGTTCGTGCGCCCCCCACGGAGAATGCGCCCTGGGCGGCCGCCCACATTGCCCATAGCTAGGACCGGCCCTGATCACAGGCTTTAGATAGGGCCACCATAGTTTCTCATACATCCTTGGCAAAGGTGGGCAGTGAGGTGAGGTATTCAGTTGGTTGCAATCTGAAACCTCACTGCCTGGATGCCATTAAATCCTACACACTGGACCCTTTAAATGTGTTGAAACCACTGAGAGTATAAGGAATGGAGGCTCAAAATCAGTGGCTCTGGCTGCCACGGTGTCGGTAGTGGTTGAAACTAAGTGGCAACCTCTGTGGCTCTGAAATGAAGCCGAGCATGGTACAAAAACCAGTGAGGATGTGCGTCTTTTCCCATTTTTAGATTAGCCGGGAGGTGGCAGGAGGCAGGACAGCAAACATGGCGTTGGCCAGAGCCTCCACACTCCATTCCTTATACTGTCTAATCTCTGCCCTAGGGTGATCACTGTCAGGCATATCCACAAGCAGACACTGACTATCTCACTCTCTCTCTCGCCCATCCCCGGTAGCTCTCTGGGTTCATCTTGCATTTCGCACTTACTTCCTGGCCACGGAATAACCCGCGGCTGTAACACGCTGAATTGCGGTCGTTTATCTTCATGCGAGTCTGTTAGTTCAGACCGGGCTCGGCTTCTCTGCGCCAACACGGGGGCTGCAATCACATTAGGTTGTTAATGGAGGTGTGGGTCAGTGTGTTTAGCTGGAATGAAATGGCCCTGGGGTCAGTGATTCCACAGAGGACGACTGTGGATGACCACTGAGGCATAAGCTTATACTTTTTTATAAATGTCCACTTTTTGGATGGACCTGTCTTTTATTAGAGGGTAAAGAGTAGGAAGAAGAGTAGATGGAGATGGTGGGCAGAGAGAGAATCAGGAAGGAGGCTGAGATACTCATGTGTTAAGGAAAGTCATCGAACGAAACTGCCACCTTATTCCCTGACAGTCATTACAGTGTTATTGTGATTTTTGGCTATTTTCATCATCCACACAGTGAGATTCTGGCAGCCCCACCACCATTTGCACCACATGAATACAAGGCAGTGTTATCACACCTGTGTCAAAAGCAGATTTTACTGATTATGTCTAGAAAGACAGAGGATTGGTCATTTTACACAACACCACAGAAAAGGACCGAGTTTACTGAGGTGGAGTCACGATGCTTCTCCACATCCCGGTGCAGTCAGTGTATCTAGCAATATGTATTCTATATCTTGAGTCCCTCGGCCACCCCTGCTCCTCTAGGGGTCTAATCCCCGCTGCTTCTAATCCTGTACTGCTGAGACCAATTCAAATCCACACGGGACTTAACGCCCTGTAATGCCTTTACAAGTAGTTGCATAAAGCTGACATCCCATTCGTTCTGGGTAGGATTCTCAGCCTGGATTACAAGGCAAATTCTGAAATAATTAATGTGAGTTGGCAAAAGAGGATGCCAGGGGTGATTTCAGCCCCATTTTTCGAAGAATGGTCGGGTATTAATTTCATAATGAAACAATCCGTAACACCTTGTTGGACCTCAGTGCTTTTCATCCTGATCATGACGGTCGTAAAACGTCTTTGTTTTCCCTTTGCCACTTTTGAGGCGCAAGTTTCAGATTGCCACATTTTGTGGCGGTAGCAGGGTTGTACTGTACTCCTGTAGTCAAAAAGCTCTCGCACTGCAGGTTAGATTTATGGCCGACAACTCCAAGTGTCCTTGAGCAAGCGCCGCTGCTTCTGAGGAGCGCATGGAACAATGTGGGGCACTGTAAGGTGCTTCACACCACACTGTAAACCTGCACTCCATTTATCATTTAGAGCCATAGGTTGTATCTTAAAGATTCTGCTCAGAATCAGCTATAGCTGTATTTGCAAGGACATTAATTAAGCCTGAAAGATTTCCTAAAACATCTGGAATTCTAGTTTCTAGCAAGCATGACTTAAACAGGAGTAAATAGTGTGTTTGTTTGGGACTATTTTCAGCAGCGGATTTGTGTGGTTCACGGGTGATACAGCAACAAGATGTATGTACTGTGGCATCAACTCAAAACCATGGTCATGTTGTCATCATGATCAAGCAGAAACCTCCGAGGCTTGTTGAGGCGTCATTTATCCCGCCTCAACTCCACCGATGATGCATGTCTTTGCCAATTTTTAAGAATAGCCATGAGGTGGAACAGGCAGGCTCGGTTGCTCTGGCTGCTGCCCGGAACCTACGGGTAACATCATGGATACGACTTGCATCTTCTATACTGTCACCATTTTCTCAGGAAGTGCAGCAGAGCAAGCTGCATGTGGCATGAAGCCTTGGACCCCGATGGCAGCCAGAAGTGGGTGGGTGTGCCCTCTAAAGCAAGAAGCGCCTAGCTCTTGGATTATGCCTTGTGGGTACCATCAGTTTGGGGGGCTTCTTCAGTTTTGACTGACTAAACCCGATTTATACATTTTAAAAATCAGGTTTATTTCTTACTTAAAGGCGAGACTTTAATTTATTGTAAAAAGTGTATTTGTTTAAATTGAACTTGTTGGACGTGTTGGAGAAAATGAGAAAAACCAGGAATGGGAGGAAGAGTTGGACTGATACAATCCAAGAAGACGCCTGACAGGACGGAGAGACAGTAAAGAGAGATGAAAGAAAAAAAAAACTTTGACATAGAGGAGACATGAGAAGCATGAACGGAAAACAAGAAAGAGATGCGGTGGAAGTTGGACGGAGCGAAATTGCAAACGAATGTGAATCCAGGTGCCTGAGCTCTCGGCACAGGCTCTATTTATAGTCTGGCTTCCCGCTGCTGGAGCTGTCATTCTCAGTGTGCTCTGCAGCTCGTCTCGCCCGCCGCCCCGCTAGCCTCCCTCTCATTAGAACTCTCCGCAACACGCGTCGACCGCGTCAGTAAGGCGCTCTGCATAATTCACAGGTCAGAGACTCATTCGAGCAGCATGTGTTAGCCTCACACACACACACACACACAGTAAATAGTATGATGATGGAAAACACAGGAACAAACAGGTGCGTAATCAGCAGGACGAGTTCTTTGAATTATGCAAACGGAAGTGCTATTAAAGGTCCAGTGCGTAGGACTTAGTGGCACCAAATAAACACTCCGCCACGTCTCAACTTATCCTGTAGAGCAGGAGTCTCCAAACTACGGCCCGCGGGCCACATCCGGCCCGCCTAAACAATTGGAGTGACCCACTTAACGATCCCAAACAATCCCTCTAAACATGGCCTATTTTTCAAAATTTTCCTATTATAAAATATCCACACTTAATCATTAAGCTTGGCATTCAAATTAAAATCTACCTTATTTACGAACAATTTCCAGTACTAGCTAATTTTCATTCCCTCACACAATGGTATATGTAATGGTATATATATATTATTATATACGTGATTTTGCTCGTGATAAACTTCCGCGCAGTCTGCCTGGGGGATTCAAGGTGCGGAAGGACCCCCTCGTAGGACCTCTGCCCGGGGCTGGCTGGCCTCCGCGGGTGCATTTTCTCCGCAGCGGTGCACCGCGACCGGCTCTGGGTCAGCTTGGAAAGGCTCGGGGGCGAAGGTGCCTCACGGCTCCGACCGCGAGCTTTACAGCGCCCTCCTGCCCGGACCTCGCCGCTTCCTGGGGCCGTGGACTTAGTTCTCGCTGCGCCCTCTCCGCGACTGTCGAATCGCAATTTATCACAACTTTCACTTCCTCCCGCAACAAAATCGCAACAAAAATGTAAAAAGCACCGCAACTTTCACCGCAATTTTTTTGAAAACCTCATGCAACATCAGGCATTTAGGCCACAACTATTTCAAAAAAAGGCCCGTGAAATCCTGGTGGGACTGATATCATTTCAGGTTATAGACTGACCCCGGCCCCGTATCACTGAAAGGGCAAGTTGATGTGGCCCGCACCGAAAAAAGTTTGGGGACCCCTGCTGTAGAGGGTGAAACTCTGGCTGCAAAATTCACATTAAAAGCTCAAGTCTATATCTGGATCAGTGTTTGGTTTGTCTGTTCTGGGCTACTGTAGAAAAATGGTGGTTCAACATGGCAGACTCCATGGAAGAGGACCCGCTGTCACTGTAGATATAAATATTTTTAGACCAATTCTTATACACAGGTTATTATACACTAATGAAAACATACTAATGAATATAGTATTCATATTCCTGCAAGAAATACTCCTAAATCCTACACACTGCACCTTTAAGTAACTGTTTGTCTTCGTCCATATGCCTGTAGAAAGTTTGCTGACAAGTTCCTCCACCTTTCCAAGCACTGTGACTGTCCCCATCAGCAAGCGAGGCTGACGATCGTCGGCTTTCTTCCGGACGCGACTTGTTCCCTGCTCCCTGAGATGGTAATGAGGCTCTCCCAGCAGGCCCGCTGACAGCCTCCTGTTGTGTGGCTTCATGTCTTTTAGCACCGCCAGCAAAAACAAAGAAGTGGGTGGGTGGCGTCCATTTCGACCCAGTGGCCCCCGGGGTCCACCCATACCAACTGTGCTTCCCAAAAAGTGCAGCCGTAAGTATTTTTTATTTTTTTCAAGCTATGCAAATGCGCAGAGACATTAAAATACACGAGTGCGCCCAGGAACAGGGTTGTGTTATGAATATGAAGTCGCAAGAACACACATAATTTGATTTTTGTGCGCGCGTGTGTCTGCCTGTGCGCCCCGTGTACCCACGCACACGCTTAGACGTACACACAGTGACACAAACTCAAACACCCTGCTGCTTTCAGGCACGGGGTGCAGGTGAGAAACGCCTGCCAAATTTCCCTAGCTGGAGCACTCGTTTGCATATGCAGATGTTAATTACCACTGGAGCTTGTATGGGCCAATCAGCAGGCTGCTGGAACAGCTTGTGCATCTCTCTCTCTCTCTCTCTCTCTCTTTCCCCCCCACAGGTCGCCGTTTCCACAGTTACTCCCCTGGCTGATAATAAAGATAATCACCTCCGATTTCCTTCATGGCTCATTTTCTCCTGCTCGTTTCTGAAAGGCCAGAGCGCCGCTGTCTGATTTTCCACGCTGAGCTCTTATCAGCGCGCCAGGACCGAGGACTGGGGCGGGGGCCAAGTCGACACACCACCTGCCACACGCTCACCAGAGGGGACAGATTTGTTCAGTCAGGGTCTCAGATATGGAGGGGGTAATGAGTGCGAGATTATCCATCCGGTATGGTGTAATTGTGGTTGGAATAAAGGCCCTGGATGAGAGTAAGGTCAGATCAGATGAGATCAGGTGATGGTTGTTATCACACAGGCTTGACAGGGTTGAGCACTGCCAATTCAGTTTCGAATGAAAGCAGGTTTTCAAAAACCTTGAAATTAAGACTCAGTCCACTAAATCAATAGATAATATCCATCAGATATTTTTAGAACGCTTTATTCGAAACCCTTCACGGTCTTTAAATGTCCGAAAGGTGATTAATCAGGATGTTTAACACTGACTACCATGTTTATCCGACATCACAAAGCAACTTTTACTCTGCTCTTAATCTCCTTTAACTATAATCTGTCATTAAACATGGCCTGTTGCACACTGCATATCCAGTTGATACCTTTTAAAGCAAGCCATCTGTTGTGGGCCCAGACAATAGATCCAATTCCCACTCACTGTCTCTCTCTATCTCTCCGCCACCCCCTTTCTTTCTTTCTTTCTTTCTTTCTCCCCTTCTTTCTTTCTCCGTCCTCGTGCTCCCTTGAATGCATTGTCCAGATAGAAACGTGCCTCGGATAGCAAGGGCCTGCTTTCGGCACACTTCTTTGAGAATTATTTAAGGCTTAGGAGTTTCTGTGAAATGAATATTTGATGTGGAGGACCTGAGCGTCTCCCGACGAGCCCAGAGCAACACTTCAGAGAACGACTAGGGTGAGGTGTATAGCTCCCTGCTTCAAAACACACACACACCTCATCCACTCATCACCATACCCCCACCCAAAAAAAACTCCAGACGTTTTATGGTGGGTTATTGAATGAGAAGGTCTGTATCGTAAAGTCTGGAGGCTGTCTCATCTGATCTTAGATGTGCATTGTCTTACTTTACCCATTGGCTTTTTTTCAAGGTCCCTTACAATACTATATCTGTTTTTTATTTTTATTTCTGGCATGCGTGGCTCTTGTTCTTATATTTTCCTCTGGACCTCATCTTTAACTTCAAATGATGACACGTTGACAGGTTCATGGCGTGGCTTTAGTCAACTCCATATGTTTTCAATGGCAAAGGTTGGAGAACTGTAACTCAAGAGGATATCTTTAGTGTTTCCTGCCACCACAAGAGTGCAGAGTTGAGTCATTGAGAAATCTCTTTTCCCTTTGTGCCAGGCGTGAGATGGTTTTACAAGCCTGGTCCTGTAGTGCCATCTCATGGTTCACTGTGTGAAATAGCTTCTGTGGTCAGATTCCCTTTGGAAAACTGAAGCACCACCACTCTACTAAAGAAAACTACATAAAGTTGGAGCTTGCGACTGTTAATTGCATGTAAACACCTGCATTCGAGGGTCATTTGCAGTTTAATCCTTCCTATTATGGTAAAACAAATGAATAATAAAAATGTCTAACATCTGTTTCAACAAAGTTGTACATGAACTTGTAGATTTTAATGGGGCCCCTAGAGACCATAATATCAGTCATTACTGAACTTTGGCAAAAATGTTACAACTGGCTAGATTACTGCTTTTTTTTTTTTTTTTACCCGAAAACCACTATTACCGCCGACGTTTGACGAAAGTGCTCCAGAGATAAATCAAACAGATACATGTAATGAGGACCATCTGGGCAGTCCGCACTCTAATGAATTGATCCCGCAGACCTTATCTGGTCATGTGCTGCCAGAACACACACAGTTTATTATGTACTTACAAGGATGCCAATACTATAGTGGGCTTCTCTCATCTGGTACCATGCAAACGGCAGCCTTTCATTTTTTTTTCTGCGGTTCCTCTTTGTTGTGATGGATTAAAGAAAAGTCTGGAACGTTAAAACGTTTCATAAACAGGATATTAATTTGTTGCTGATGAAAATGAGATGCACAAACTTTTCCTCCCTTTTCCCCCCTTCCTTTTTTTGTCTTTGCTGTTGTTGCAACCCAATAGCAGAAAAGTTATATAACATGGACATTAAGGACCAATAAATGATTGCTCAATTTAATTGCAAAAAGTGGAGTAACAAATCAAAAATATGTGGCAGTGAAATATGAGCTGTGAAATGCCTTTGGAAGTGCTCAGTGCTTTGGTCCCATTCTTTGCAAGTGCTTCTTTTCTGCATCAATATGCATAGACCATAATAGAAACACTCAACGAGAGTCTGGATCGGGGGATTTAAAGCTCCTGGGGTTATGAATGAGAATCTCAGAGACCCAGAGCACTCCCAACCTTCACAACCCTCTCTCAACCTTGAGCATAAATCACTTCAAGATGTCTACCGAGCCACCCAATCAGAGCCAATTAGGGATAGTTACAGGCCTGTAGAGTTTGCCCTTTTCAAAAAAAGAAAAAGAAAAAACACAGGAAAGGACAGGAGGAAGCTGGGGACGAAGAGGAGACTGTGAAAAAGGAGATGTGTGTGTGTGTGTGTGTCAGAGTTTTGTTATTAACTCGCTGTCCTCTGAGCTGGGGTTTTCCAAAGAAGTGTTGCAATTGTTGCTTTGTTGGCTTACTGCGCTTTGTATCTGATCATATGTGTCCAAGACTGAGTGTGCATAACTGTCTGCAGTATGTGCGTGCTCTGTGCATTGGGCTGGGTCAGCCGGGACCATGGGATTGATTTTATGAACAATAGGAGTAGGCTCCCTCCAGAGGGGAGTGCTAAAGAAGAACATCTGTATGGCATCAAGGCAAACGGAGAGAATGAAGGAGAGTTTAAAGGTGGGAGGAGAAGGAAAGGGAGGATTTTTTGGCACTGGCCTTCACATGGGTGTTTTGGAAAGTACAACAACAGCAGACCTCTCAATCAATAAAGCAAGCAGGCCATGCAGAACTAAAGACTCCGAACTAAACGGATAAGAGAGGAAACATTTCGAACAGCTCTGCACTAGATTATCAAGAGCATGTATCAGATATTCAGTTTAGTCTTCCCTGCAGGACACATTCAACAGAATTCTGTGTGAGAAGTGTATTTACACAGAGACGTTCTTTGGGTTTCACAGAACATGATGTAATAACAAAAGAGGTTGAGGCCTCTGTCATGTTAACTGTTTGCCTCTGTCTCCTCTGGCAGTCTGTTTTCTTCAATAAGATTTGTCGGCGGTGTCGAGATACTACGACGTTGACATCATATCCTAAAGCATATCTTTGTGGCTTCAGGTTTCGTTCCTCACTCGTTTGAGCTACCCCAGACCTGAGAGTGTGGGATGTACTCTACATTGATGAACTCTCCAGAGTGTTTGTCATGCCAAATTGTTACGTTCCATTTTGTTTTCCTGTTGCTCTTTCCACCCAGGTCCCATGGTGAGAAACTGGACTCTGGTGCTGATGCGGAAACACTTGGCCAGGTCTGTCCCGTTTCACACGGTCTTGTGTAACAAACATGGAAGGATGAGCATCAGGACGCCCCAAGCAAAAAGGTTAAGGGTGAATATAAATACATTTCCATGTTTGTCTTTCATCGGCTTCGGGGTCATCACTGGGTCTGTCTGCACACTTCTGGACACAGGGCAGGGTGAACTCCTGGCCGTTAGGATTAATCATGCAGAGGGAGAATGGCAGGAAACAGAAGAGGAATTTCGATGCAGGAGTGGCGATAGACGGGTAGGTCAACAGGATGATGAGGGAGGAGGAGAGGAGCCCGTCAGACCGAATTGAGAAACACCGGCAGTGTCATCGCACCGAGAGGGATGAGTCACTGCATCCACCCTCCTAATCCATGCTGCAACTAATGACAAAGAAAGCAGGAAAGCCTCGCAACTTCCAGGAATGTTTGTGGAATTATTAAATTACCGTGGCACAGATCCCAGAAGATACGCTGTCTCAGATGACCTCACTCTGAGCTCTTTTAATATCATCAGCCTCTTTGCAAATGCCAGTTAAAACCAATGGAGAATCAACAACATCAACAAAACAAAGAAGATAGGTTGCATGTAGGAGGTTTTTAAAAGTCCAGTAAGATCTATTTAAAGAATATCGAAACAGTTTGGAGTCAATTTTGTGTTTCCTGTTTTATTTTGTAGTTCTCCTCTGTATTCCTGCCTTGTTTTTGATTATGCATCTGTCCCTGATTTGTCTCACCTGAATGGTTATTTAGTTCCTGTGTTTCCTTTGTTTCTTTGTCTGTCCATTATGGGTCTGCTTACCTGTGTTCCTGCCTCTAATCCCATTTTTTTGTTCTTAGTCCTGGATTTTTATTTATTGCATTTTTGTGGTCTCCGTACTTCTGTGTCTGCAAGTGGGTCCACTTCTGGTGGTTGCTTTGATGCTTTGACAGGTGGGTACAGTTACAGGTTTCTTGTTTGAGCCCTCAGTTGTCATTCAGCCCGACCCAAGTCCACCAATGATCCACGTCTTTGCCCACTTTTAGATTAGCTGGGAGGCCGCTGAAGCAGGACTGCCAAAATGGCAATAGCCAGAATCACCGGAGCTTAAAAACAGCTCCTCTGAAATGTCACGGATGCAACATCCATATTTTAGACCGTCTATAATGTTTTTACACGAAAAAGACTGCCATGACAACAACCATGTTTTAACAGGAGCCCAACACTTGCACTAGATAGAGCCTTTCCTTTTTGTCTGTTTGTTTGTTTTCTGTCAACTGTAGTTTCTTCTTCATACTAGAAAGGAGAGGGTGAGGCGACATGGTTGCAATCAGCAGTTTACACCTCTAGGTGTCACAAAATCCTGCACACTGCTCCTTTCAGTTAGAAGCAGAATGGCTATAGGGTACAAGCTCTCGCTTTTTTACTGCAGTCTACAGGAAAAAACAACCTCTTAGTATTCAGCAAATGATATTGTCACATACCACAGTGCAGAAGAAGGATACCACCCTGTGCACAGAAACAGATGAGGGAAAATGAGGCCACAACCAGGCCTATTATTGGGAACAGCAACAGCTTATCCACCAGCTCTCTCGCAGTGTTCTCATATTCATGCTTTTCAAAATGTGAGCTTTCATCGGTTAGCCTGTACAGTCGCGCTCTTACGATCGCTCCATCCAGCTGGCTCACAAAACACCAAAAACTCCTAAAAAAACATCGACGACAAAGAAAATATATATTTTTTAAAAAACCCAAACAGATCCCTGAGGGTCAGATTCTCTGCTACCATCTGCTGATCCTCGTGATGTCCTGGCAGTGCCCACCCCCACCGTACAGAGATTCTTTGTGCATCTCAACCAAAATAAGTCAGATGTCAGGATAAGAGGGTGACTGGAGGGAAGGACGGAAGGGCACGAGAGATATAAGTTTAATCTGCCAGAAATATTCCGGAGCCAGGCTCGGCTAATCAGGATTCTTCAGCTGTAAACAGACACGTGCTTCACATTCAAATACTGTACAAACAAATATCATGCCAGGGGAGAGAAGTTGGAAGATGGATGTGAAAACACGGTGAATGTACCCACATATTGAAATTACTCAGTCCAGTTAACTGGTCTATTACTTTTAATGGGGTTTTTCACTCATGTTGCATTATGTTCATTTATTTTTCATTATATTTGGGCAGCTTAAGTGTTACACCCCTCCGTTATGATTGTCTAACAGTGCGATAATGAGAGAAAATTACTCAAGATTGGCAGTCGGATTTGATTCCCACTGGACCTTTTTTAAATATTATATCAACTATGTTTGAACTTCTGAGAATTAATAACCAGGATGATATTTTTGTGTAATAGCGTTCATTTGAAAGCACAGCTGTTTATTCAATTATTAATTTGACTGACTGTCACGTAACACGATTGTTTGACTTAATTAGTTTCTGCCCGTTGTGGTGTGAGTTGTTTTGAGCCGTGTTTTTGTTCCCAGAGTTTTGATGTTTCTTTCTGCTGAAATACTAATCCCAGCATATAAATCTAAAAAAAAAAAACACTTGAATCACTGAAATGAGTGAACTGACTCCCATTGAATCATGTTCAAAATCAAAGCTTTGTAATATTGCGAATATAAAAGACATTTTCGACAAAGGAGTTATTAGAGAAGATCAATTTTTGAACTTTCAAGTCTTTTCACAGTTTATGGCGGTTTAGACATTCAAACGGTTCTTCCATTTTATGTATTGTTGTGTTTTCCCGTAAGAGCGACCAATGGGGACAACAATTTTTGGAATTGGTGCAGTATTGAGCGTCAGGGCTTCGCCCGTCTGAAGACAGGAAACTGGCTGCAACGTAATCCTTAAGGGAAATGGTTTTAGTAAGTCTTATTGTGTTTCTGTCGAGTTTGAGTGTTGCAATGATGTTTTTGTCAATGGAGTCTGATTTCTTCAAATAGAGATATAGACCCTTTGACTTTTTAAAGTATCTGGTCTGTAAGATGCAGGGTGACCAGCAGGAGCGCCCCTTTCCACGACACCAGCCTGATCTTGGCTTGATTCGGCCTCATATGGCTGCATTGTTTAACAAGCTAGTCTCCAGACACTTCTCAGAAAACCCAGCGGTGGGACTGCAGTGTTTCCAGATGTGGCCTGCCTGGATCACTGGAACAGCACATCTCTCTCACCGAACATGAACCGTGAACACCCAGCATCACACTCTCCAACAACACCGCACATCAAAACGAATTGTTGGTCGCTTTCTGCTGATGTGGTGTGATTAGGAAATAGCATGTGTTTTTGTCTATGATGTCAGCTTTGGGAGAAAAAAAAGGCGTGTACAGTACATGGAAGCGTGCGCTAGTACTTCGGTTCAATGGATGACTTACTATGGCCTGTTAGTCATCTGTCCAGGGACACACAAAAACTGGGGTTTTGTGTGAGACGCCATGTGCTTTTACAGGCCTCTCTGCTATGTACACAACATGTAGTAGGCAGGAGGGGTGCTTCCTGCTTACCAGGTGCATCCTCAACACAGAGAAATGGGACACACTCGGATTCTTTAACACCTTTTCACGAATCCTGTCTCAAAGTCGAGATGAAGTCTGTTGTAGATGAGTATTTTTTTAATTCAAATGTGTTCACAGGAGCCAGCGTGTGCTTTATTTTCCACTGGAAAACAGCTTGTTCTCCAGAGCATCATCACCTGAAAGCTTTCCTGAAGCGCGACCACCACAGCCTCCACGTCGCAGAAAAAACGGTTAAGCCACAAACGCACAAGCCTGCAATAAAGATAAAGCTCAACAGGATGTCAAGTTTTAAGCCACTAACCTATCTCATTCTGGTGCTTGCTGCAAATGTGCACGCACTCGGGGACGAGGGAGGAGGCTGGGACGGTGTAGGGGGAAACGGGTTACAGCAGGCGGTTAGAGAAGGGGGTGTGGAAAGAGCAGAGAGAGAGAGAGAGAGAGAGAGAGGCCAGAGGAGTGGGGCCATATAAAGAGCAACAGAACACAAACCGGGCTTTATCCTGCTTGTCTGTCCCGCTCACTTAGACCTCACAGGAAACTCCCAACTCCCCCTCCGCCCTCACACACTCGCTCATTATCACCTCACCACACTCTTTTACTCTAACACACAGTCCCACCGGCTCGCTGACCAGAGAGGATGACCATGTGGAGAATGAATGGGCTCTGGAGAAGGACGGCTGGAGTTCTGGTGCTCTGCGCTCTATTGCTCAGCAGTGAGTACTCTTATACTTATTGTTTACAGTCTTCTTTTGCAACTTTGACACGCCTCAGTGTTCCCTCTCCTCTCGCAGTTTCATACCATGCGTGGAAATGAACTTTTGTTTTTGTGTGTCCAGGGGATTTGTACATATGCATGTTTACATCAACTGCGGTTTCTTACAAACTGGTCGGGAGGGGTTGCTTTGATGTGCTCTGCCATGAGGTTGCACACAGATGCAAAGAGGCATGGTTAGCGGCGGGGTTGGTGCAGACACAAAGGGTCTGCTCAGCAGTGGAAAGTTGCAGTTGAGAATAATTATGCTTTAAATCCTGCAGTGCATCTGGGTGGAGCTAATGTGCGTAACTCTCTTTTGCATCACGTTTCATGTGCATGTAACACATGGATTCGACCCTTGACTGTGTTTCCTTCAGATCTGTGAGCACTAAGTGTGTGTCTGCAATCATGCGGATGCATGTGGACTCACTGGGCAGTCCACTCCAAATCAGTCTGAGGCCCGATGCTAATTGCAGGGTGATGTATGGCTTGGACGGTGTTGCTGCCCCATTGGTTGTAAAGCAGGACTAGTTCTAGTTCAGCCCAATGTAACGACTTCTCCAGAGCCATTAGGGCCCCCATCTATGGGCACATGGGGGCGGTGAATGTTTGGAATGACCTTGGGAAGTACTAGGAGGAGTATCCCAGACTGATGAAAATAACTAAGGGTTTACTTTAAAAGGGAAAAGATCATGAGACGGCGGAACATGTTGGTAGTTTTGCACAATAAAAAGGCACACCGCATACCGTCTCAGCAGCAGCTTAACAGATGGTAATTAGATTGACATGGGAATCTAATTTCTCTGGGCACTCCCCACCAAGAAATTAAAGCCACGATACAGGGACAACATTTCAAGACACGACTAATGTATTTTTTTGTGTATTATTGTTATTATACTATCTTATTATCGCTATAATTAGGATTTTGTTTTGAGCCATTCCTAATTACATGCCCAGCCTGCCTTTTGTCATATTTGCATATTGCCTACACCAATGTAATGTTCTTGGCTTCCTGTTTGAAATAAGATCTAACACTGGCACAAACCTGTTTTTAGCTTTTTCACACACAAGTCCTCGTTTCTACTTTGAGAATATCACAGGGGTGTTGTCTCAAGTCTGCTGACCCGTCCTCATTCTTCACCACATCCAACAGCAGCCCTCCGATCACACGGACCTGCTACATTGTTGACACTCCAACTGGCATCGCTGTGCGAATTTGCACAGGCCTGGTCACATATGGCTCCGGCAAACAAAACAAAAACAAAAAAAAGAGGAGAACCCCTTCAGCCTCACGCATGCAATGGTTTATTGCAGCTACATCCTGCCACTCCGTCAATCAGCTGCATACTTCTGCGGCTCTTCTCTGTTTTTGTTTTGATATATTTTGCAACGCCAGCCAAGTCACAAGAGACGATCTGTCTCCTCATTGACTCTTTTCACAATATAGGGCTATGTGGTTGCAGTGATATATGGGTCAGAGGTCTGGCCCCTCCGTTGACGTCAAGACAGACAGTTTTAATGTTTCATGCTCCGTTATGGCTGTCTTGGTGTACATGAAGAAGACTCTTTGTCAAGTCACTGCCTTCTGACAAATGTCGCCTATTGTGTCTTGTTCTCAGTGTGAAATCATTGTGAATCAGGAGCTTTAATCAACGCTGCATCAGTTTTTGATGGCAGTGACGTCATTAGCCCCGCAAGGGTAACTGGGCGAGGCAGCTGATCCCTGGCCTGTCTTAAAAAACAGGCTTTGTAGTATTTATACAACCATCTCTCTTTGTCTCATATTTGGAAGCCATGGAAATGAGCAATCTTGCAAAGACCTTGGATTTACCACTCATCGGGCAACATCAGTTTTTCTTTTGGAATGAAAAAAAAATGCATTTCAAGTGTCACTCAAAGACGATGCGGCATTGCAATACTATCTGGGCAGAATATTTATTGCAGAGTCTGCAGCCAAAGTCACTAAACAGAGCGATTAATCTTTAAGCTGTGCAGATCTAAAACTCACAACTCAAACTACTAGATTCTCAAAACACAGATTCACAGATCATATGTATATATGAACAGGCCAACACCACTGACTGCTCGTCTATGCTCCCACTTCCCATGGCTGTCATTCAGTAGTTATGCAGGCGAGCAAATATGTAGTGCTGAATTGGGCATGGACTGCAATGTTGGATGATGTCATTCAACGCCCCTTGGAGTATTTTATAAGCTGTCTCTCTTTTTGGGGGAAAACCCGAGCTTTAAATCAGCTCTGGAGAAGGAGAAAAACATCTTGTCTCTCTCATTTTCAGCATGTCATCCACAATGAATGTTTCTGTTGCTAAGTCAAGGGCCCTCAGGCGGAGCTGAATGAGCTGCGACAATACCGATCGCATTCGTATCTCCCTGTGCACAAATTCCTCAGATAGCAGCCCTTTGCCTATCCAACATAAACACGGGCAGAATATTGCCACTCACTTTCTCATGGCCTTGAGTTATTGACCAACATTCTTTCAGTCCCAAGTTGTGATGGTGAAGTTTTGAATTCACGTCATCTGCTGGGAGGGTGTGGGTCTTTTTATATAAGCCTTGGCAGATAGCGGTCTTATGTCAGGCTAGGGTGTGTGTCCACTTGGGCTCATAGTTATGGCTGAGGAGCCACGTGAGCTCACAAAGTAATTAAACCTGGAGCCTGTGTTCTGTCAAGCCGCCAGTTTGCTTCGGTGATTTCTACATGCAAGAGAGAGAGCGAGAGAGCCAGGTCAGGCTACAGCTGAAATCATTCAAATGTTCTAACAAAAACCGCCTGTCATCAGTGTCTGTTCTGTTACCCCCTTCTGCTGGCCTTCACTCACAGTAACAAGAGGAGGACTTATTAAAATCTACTTCTCCCTCTCTGAATTATCTTCATTTGAAGGCGACTGTTTTCCAAAGAAAACATATTAATAAGAAGAAAACAAAGCCACTAAAGCTTAAATTATCTTTAAAGGAAAAAGGACTCGACTTGGAGAAATAGATCGTCTAGCAACAATATTTACCTAGTGAAACAATCTCTAATGAAAAGCAGATGCTGTGTTAGCATTCAAATCTTCCTATTCCAATTACTGCTGTTCTGGTGAGCTTATTGTTCCTTGTTCCCCTGGCACCCTGCTGCAATTTTACAGCTGTTAGGTTTTACCAGCATAAAGGAAGAAAGGCCTCTCCTCTGGTTTCTCCATTTTCAGCCCAGAAAATTTGGCGGGTACAGGCAGCACCGAGGCAGAGAAACTCCAGATATCAGATCACCAAATCACCCCCTCTGTTCGGCTAATGAGCTGCCCCGAGATTATGGTGCGAAGTCCAAAACCAGAACTTGGAGGAGCTCTCTACTTCTTGTGTCATCCTTTTTCTTTTCAAGCCCGCTCAAAACTTAAAACTTCAGCGGCGCTGACTGATCCAAGGTTACGATGATGTCATGCCAAACAACGGTAGAAAGGAATAGCACGTAGAGTATGTTGGATAACCAGGCAGGGCTGTCTTTATGGAGGGGTATGCTGTTTACCCTCGGGAATAAAAGCACTTAATGAGCCTCGGCTGAGGCCTTCTGACTGCCAGAATAATGGCTCCTGGTAATTAATGTTCAGTAAAAAGCAAGTCGTGGAAGCCATGCTCTATACTTCCTAATTGAAAACACAAGATTGTGCCCCCTTTTTGCTGTTCTTGCAGGTCCTGAGTCTGGACACCTTTTGGACAAAACTGCAGATTTTAAGTCACATCTGCAACTCTGATTATTGCTATTATTTCTCAATCAATCTTCCACTCCCACCCTTGGCTCCTTTTGCCTCAAACCATATCAGAGCCAGATTGTTTTAAGGGTTATAGGTTTCGATATCTTTTTACAACCTCTCCCCACACACACACTCTCGTGTAAAAACAGCAGCTGGAATCAGTCCAGGGACATCTGCTGTTGCAGCCCGGTTGCTGGTTCTGACACAGAGAGGAGAGCTGCTAGATGCTACGGCCTCCCAAAGCAGCTGGTGTTTCCAGATCCTAATCCACGGACAAAATGGATGGGCTGTTTTTGGAAACACAGGTTTAAAGTTTCACTGCCCGGCTGAAACTATTTTTATGAGTGAATTAGGGGCTGAATAAAAACAATGGTCAGTAGCTGCTTACTGTTACTTTTTTCACTCTTTGCTTTCGCCCCAAACTGGAGGGTTTGGTTTGGTTTTTACCCGTCCTGTATGAAAGATGATAACATGACAGATGTAATCCAACTCCAGGAGTGTGTGTCTGTATTCCAGAGCCTGTGTGTGTGTGTGTGTTATCTGTAGCCCCCAGCATGTTAACCTCTGCAGAGGTCATTGCATGGCGTGTGCTGTGACAGCCACATCCTGTCCTAGGATGTGCATGGATAACATTCCACAAATCTGTTATTAATTCCTTTTTTTTTTTTTTTCCTCCAAAACTATCTCGTGTTTTGTATAAAAACATCACGGGCGTGGACGGGGCGGAAAAGTCAACTTTTGCCACCCGTCTGTGCAGAAACCAAAATAGTTCTCACGTTCAGGAACCTGAGCGGCGTATTCCTGGGAGTTCCTTTCTTTCTGATTGTTACTGGAGTGGCTGAGAGTAGTAAAGTAGACTGTAATCGATTTCCATGGTTACACAGTTGTAGTAGTATAGACAGTGTGTGTGTGTAGCCTGTACGCAGACCTCATTTCTGATCAGCAGAAAACAAACTAACAAAACTGACAAACATAACGTGGTCACACCCTCTCAAATGGGAAGATTTGCTCTGTTTGATATTTTATTGACTAAAGAGACATTTGAAACAAACAACGACAAAAAACGGGTGAATTAATCGACAATAAAAAATAATTAGTTGCAGTCTGAGCCTCGTTTCTTCATCTCGGTTGACCACAGTCTTCCTTCCTGTTTGCGTTTTTTCAGACCCTAGAATTCCCTCGGGGGTCCGCGAGGCTGAAAGAATTCCCGACTTAAGCTGAAGTGGCAGTACAGTAGGAAATGAGAAGAAAACGGGTGAGGGGAGAGTTTAGAGTCTTCCGCGGACATCTGGAAAGAGAGGAGGGTGTGGCACGTCATGACAGCCAAGGTGTTGTCTCTGTGGTCTGGGTGGAGGTCAAATGCAAGTCCCAGGATTTAGAGCTGAAGCATGATGTCAGAGACTTCACTTCTCTCTGACAGCACAGCACAAATGCAGGGAGGGAAAGAGCTCCCTAAGGAGACTTAATGCAGCTGCTGCCCCCCCCTCCTCATGCGAAATATGTTTGTTTCTACTGCAGATTTCCTCGCACTTCCCCACCCTTAAATCAGAGCGTTGAAACAGCAGGAAGGGTAGAAAGATGACAGTCACAGTGGCTCCTAGACGTCAGGAAGAGGATAGGAAAGGCTCTGACAAGATGAGTGACTAACCATGGGAGCAGATAGCACCATATAAAAAAAGAATCACTTCCCCGCTATCTGAAGTGCACATAAACATAGAAATGCAATCTGTTTGGCTGCAGCTGCTTTCCACCAAAAACAGTGGCGGGTAATAAAAGCGTGCATGTGTGTGCAAGTTAACAATCTACCTGTGCAGCATGCCGATGCCTCTGTGTGGCATAAACTAGATCACTACAGGGTCCAGAGGCACCAAGACAAAAAAAGAGGTGCTGCAAACCTGAAGTGGAAATGGTGCCATATTACAACCCAGACTTTATGTTTGTAGCTCTGGCCGCAGGTACCAGTTATAATAACACTGTACTCACCACAGTCTATGCTGAGATCCCAGAACACGACAACATCTTCATCATCAGATGATTGTAGAATCACAGATGCCACCCCAAAACATACAGTAGCTCTCCAGATAAGAAAAGAAAGCAGCTATTGAGCATGCTGGAATCAAGCTTGGTGCAAACTGGACTGTCGAGTTGAACACACTGGGATCGAAAAACATCCAAAGTTCAGGTGGTATAGTGTGTGTTTGCCCCTGTCAGTATTTTAGACTGATGTCTATACTCCCTACGTTGTAGGTGTGCGTTCATGAACTCATGTGGGTTTTCTTCAGTGAGGAGGACGGTTGTCTGGATGAAAACAGAGCCAAATGTAAAAACACAAGACGGCTTCAGTATGTAAATTGATGATAAGACAGCGCCTCCACTTCATCATGTCTCTTTCCCCGCTCTCCTGACTCTGTCCATTTGGAAACACAGTATATGATTCACTACCTGACGCGGAGCAAAGAAACCTGGGAAGCCGTCTCACATCTGCACTTTTCTCATCAGTCATCGCTCTCATCACATCATGGAGTGTTACACAACGTTTTTATGTGTTTGTGTATCCATCTCAGCCTTGTAATGTGATTTATTTTCAGTTTGGACTAGACCCTGGAATTCAAGCAGTAAGTAATGATGTTCGATGCGGGTTTGTGAGTTCAGTAGAAAGCCCTCGGTTGTGAAATTCTTGACCATCCTCCAAGGGACTTCGATTGCTTTATTTCTGCACCTGATAGCTCTCATATTTACAGTTACAGTTTCAACTAAGAGCTGTTTCAAGTTGAGTTCATGAAGCAGAGTTGGGTCAGCTGAGTCCTGCAGCTGCGTAGCTGGAGCACATTCCAGCAGCATGTCAACAGTAATGGTTGTGGTCCTGTAAATCTAGACGCATTCGCCAGGAGCTTTGTGTGCTAACTATGCAAGCAGACATGGTGCTGTAAGGCATTTGAAGCATTTCACCAAATTACACTTGTCATTCGCTGGTGAAATAGCTGCTTTTGTCCTGGCTTCTAATTGCCGTTGATATGTCCAACCGCGGGGCGGGAAAAAAATGCAGCATTTGAACTGTCACTCACCATCCCCAGCTCATGTCATATCCTCTCTTTAACCCTGTGATTTAGTTCTTTGGCTGCACACCACACACCACGTCAAAGACCGGAACACCCAGGCTGAAAGCTTTAAGGAGGACAGCCAGCGCAGGAAATCCACTTGATGTAGTTCAGTAGTGAAGAGTGTGGTGAAGAGCAGGACTGAAGCTGAGGTTAAAGTCTTGCAGCCCGTGGCCTCGTGCTCTCTGAGCGGCCCCCCGATTTAAAACTCTCAGGAGAGCCACCGAGGTTGTGTTTATGGAGTAGGAGTGTTATGTATGTTTCTCCTGTGTTTGTGTTGAGACTGGACGTCCTAAAGGCTTCGTGTTGATGCTGAGGAGGCCTGGCTGGAAACACAGTGAGATTTCTCACACAGCTGTCTGAGGTGTCTGTGTCCACATGGAGAGTTACCGTGTGTGTGAAAGTGAGCAGATTGGTGTGTATGTCTGCATCCACTAGCACTTTGTGTTTGAACGAGAACCCATTAATACAGTGATTTATACTGGGGTAACTTTAAGACATAAATAAATCATGCTTATTCCAGTCAACACTTAATAAATGGTTAAACAGTGAAGTGCTTTAAAAACATTCCATAGATACTATTTGTCCTAATAAAATCTTTATACCTCCTGAATAAGGCATAAACTGAGGTACTGAGGTTAATTCAAGTGGTGCGGAGGCTAAACATTTTTTGTCCTAAATTACAGCTCTATTAAACAGAGCAGCTCAAGCCGAAGGCAATTAGCTGAAGGCCTCTAATAGCACAGTTAAACATTACGATTTGTGCCCGCTTACACCAGTAAAAAAAATGCAGCGTCTGACCAGCTTTGGACAACGTTCAGCCAGCCGACGCCACCGCAGAGATAGAACACACTACAGGAGGGAACCGTATGTTACAGAGCTCGTCCGGTCTATCACGGTGGTCACTGGGAAAGAAATGATGTAACACTACTTTTTGTTTTGTAGTTAAAGTTTGGAACTTATACCAGAGTGTGTTAAAGTCATTCATGTTTATAGGATTGCAAAAACACACCAAACGTCTAAATGTGTCTTATGATTAACTAAATAACGGTAATGGTTCACCAAACACGTTTCCTCCCTGTTTGCAGCATAGTTTTGGTTCGATGGTAAACTGTTTACACACTATATTGGTTTCCTTCCATGCGGAGGAGAGTGTTTAGAAATGATGGCGCGGGATGAATTGGATTACACTGCTGTAGTCTCTGATTCCTACTCAAACAGACTCGTCTCTTTTTGTTTGGTAAGGCTGATTGCTGATTGGACTTAAACACACACTGATGCAACTTTAGAGAGAGCTCGGTGCAGCTGTGCGTGGGTTCAGTGAGACAACGCAAAGTTAAAATGCCCGCTGACAACATTATCTACTCATTATCCCGTCATATTATACTTCAACAGGTAATTAGTGAAGCCTTCTATTCCTTTACCTAAAACAACCTCACATGAACTCGAGGAATGCTTTCCTTCTTTTCTTAACCTTTCTATGTCAGAAGGGTCTTAGCACCACCCAACTGTTTATTTCCAGGATTATTATAGAAACAGGATCTCTCCCCTGAGGAGGGATGTGTAGTCAGGAGGTCATGACCTTTTAGACTATGCTGTTTATTAGGCTGCAGACTGTGAGAATTAGCCCATATGTGACTAGTAATTAGATAAAGCCCCTGAGAACACACATGCCAAATTGGTTTTGGCATCTATGGGCCGGGCATGAGTTTTGGTTCACCAGACCAACCATCTGCCCTGACCTCATTCACACAAACATTCCACAGAGCGAGAGATTTCATTCCGAGATACCGCTTACATCTTTTCCATTTCCCCCTCGGGCGGTGCATTCCTTTTGTTTAAGCTCTTGTTTCCTGAAGCGCTCCATTCTGTAGTTGGGGTTGGCTGCTTGGGTTAGGTTGTGATTAGGTGTAGCAAAGATAATTGGTTGGGGTTAAGGTAAAGTGTGTGGCCTGGATAAGCATCTCAGAAGATGACTGGTTGGGGTTAGGGAGAGGAAAAGGTAAGGGGGGGAACATATTTTTTGACACCAGTGTTCTAAAAACAACAGGAAGTTAGTTGTTGTAGTTTGGCTTATTTGGCACATGCCAACATGACGAGCAGTGGGAGCTGTAGCAGAGGCTGTGATAAGTCATAACTTGCTGAAATCTGAACATACAGACATGATGCAAATATTTTAACTTCTCGGGGATATCATTATATGATGTCCAGCATGAATAAACATCCATAAATATGCTTACAAATCACAGAAAAAGATGCTACTTATAGGTTCCTGAACTCTCCCGAGACGCTTCAGGTGTTGAGGTTTTCTCCAATAGCAAAGTAATCTGGTCACATATATCTGTACATCCATGAGTGCATTGCAAATGGTGCCAGGTTTTCTGTCGTTCCAAAATTTTGAGCATGGTCCCAAATCAAATGAGGAGTTTTAAAGCTGGCCACAAAGAGCAATGATTCATCGGATGCAAATCCAAGTGTTTAACTTGCTGCTGTCTTGCCCTCTGTGTCTCTCTTGCTTTCCCTTCCTTGCAGATGAGGTGATGTGTCAAGATCCATCAGCTACACCTGTAGCACCTGCAGATGCAGACAGCAGTGCTGGTAGGAGCCTTGAAGTTCAGATTTTCTAATGTCATATCCCTCTATATCCTTACCTTAAGACTCGTCCAGTATCTCCCTGTGTGCAATAGCATTGTCCTTGAATTGTGTTCTCAGTGACAGATGCCCTGGACTCTGCTGCAGCTCCAGTCAACACTAATGCCCCATCAGATTCTCCCGATGTTGGCGGTCAAGACGCTGCTACTGCTGCTGATCCTGGGTTTACCATGTTTACTTTACCTGATGGAGGCGCTCCAGGCATCTCAGGGGTCACTGCTGCTCCCGGCGATGTCAGTGTGGCCTCAGCTGATGTGGTGGTGAGTACCGCCTGTACAATGTTCAGATGGTGACTGTCTACCAAAGACCTGGAGTTAGTACTGCCATTAAACATTACAATGGAAAATTACAATGGATGATGATTATGTTGTGGTTCTCGCCATATTTTCTTTTTTCTGACCTTACCTGACCTGGTTTGCTGTCTCCACAGCCTGATGTGAGGTGTGTTGGAGAGGAAGACATCTCAGCAGATGCTGTCAAGGCTGAGGTGACAACAGATAATTGTGTAAGTATGAGTCAATCCATTTTATTTCTCACAATATGACTGTAAAAGTAGAATATATTCTCCAAAGCTACATCCTGCTGTCACCTTCATGTCATTCGTCTTGTAACAAAAGCCCACCATGCCTCCCGTCCCTGCCAACCACAGGCAGGATCCAACTACCAACAGTTGAGATTTCTGCATGCAGAATTTAAGACCACCATGTTCTTCAACTTCTAGTGACAGTTTACTTTTACCAAGAACTTTATCTGGCCCCCTACACCTTGAGTCCTGAGGATGTGGTTTTTCCCCACCTAGGGGAAGTAGATGTGTTTTAAAGAGCTATAGTTGTAAATGGCTCTTTTATAAAGACAGATATTTTCTCAGACATTCCTCGAGTGTCGTAAATCTTGAGATTGTGTTCCTGCAGGGAGACAATTGAAGAGGAGGGGACGAAATTTCCTCCTTTTCTCCGAGGTCCTTAAGACAAAAGGACGAGGAGGGTGTGGCTGCATTTTCCCTTAATACAAAGAGGTGTTTTTGTTTTGTTTTGAGTTTTGAAAGACTCCAAACTTTAGAAAATATCATGTTTGGAGCCATCTTAGTACATAATTATAGTTTTCCCTTTCACTGGTAAATTCTAATTGTGTGTATATTCGTTCAGTAATGCCTCAAAACGTTCAAACAGAGCTCATTGTTAAATTATACAGTATGTCAGTACAGGTGAACAAAGCCACAGCAGCAGGTCAGCTCCCAGTCCACATGTTTTAGTTAGCCACTATTTGGGTCATTGCTGTATCAGCCACAGAGCCAGAAGCATCTGCAGAAGTCATTTGTCAGACTCAACCTGAAACTAAACATGGACCAGCATGCCAGACGCTTTAGCCAGATGATGATCAGTTCAAAAAAGCAAGGCAAGAAAGAGCGAATGGTGTGAAAGACCTTAAAAGACAGCAACAATGTTCTGTATACAAAGTGGAAAATATTTTTTTTCATATCTCTGTAAATCCCCAAGCCATCACTCTCTATAAAACAAAGTGTTTAATATGACAACATTAATAAAAACACATTGTTTTGTATCAGATTAAATCTCTCCGTTGTTCAGATGTGTTTATTCAAATGCAGACCTATTGTAACTCCTCTGAACTCTAGCCACGGGTGCAGGAGGCCGAGTAAGGTCAAGCAAAGCAGGGTATGAGACAATGTAGGATTCCCAAGTGCAACATGTCATGGGTCACAAGTGACACAGACAGATGGTTGGAGGGAAAAGGTTCCACTGGAGTGACTTCGACGTTCGAGTTGAGCCCTGTTTCTTCCTCTTTGCCTCAAAGATCTGGGTGTTAACTGGAGAGTCCAGCTGTGGGCCCACTCCCAACTAACTTCAGGATTCAGGGTTTGCTCGAAGTGGTCTTCTGGGAACACTGAGAGCTGTCTGGATCACATTACAGAAAATCAAGAGTGCTCCCAAGTTGCACAGGCCTTTGAAAAGTTGTGCAATGGGGTGATATCATAGTTCAGGGTTAAGGTGGGAAGAAAGAAGGTGTGGTCAGCAAATTTTCCATCCCACTGCATTTTGTCTCCATTACGCACTTAAAGGCCTACGTGCACGGATGGTCAGTGGGGAGAATTCAGGAACACACATTTGACTGTTGGCCTCAGTGATCACCCAAAATAGATAAAGCGTCTATACTCTGTGTTTGAGAGACTGAAAATGTGAAATTCAATCAGGCTTCCGCAAGTTTTGAAGCGCTTTTATGATTTCTCGAAATGTGCTGCACAGAATAAGTTAAGATTAATCCTTCCTGTCTGTGTTAATCCTCTATTGATTGTGTTTATTCAGAAAGGTATTGTGAATTACAAGTGTGCGTTGTACCCTGACGTACAAATCCTCTTTTATAGGAAGCAACTAAAAGCATTATTACCGAGACCCCTGCAGGCTGGTGCGCAAATGCAGAAAGCTGCGTCCTAAAGATCTTCCAAAACGGCAAGAATTTGGCAATGACCAGTGATAGTGGTGAGTATTGATGGCATCCATCCGTACATAATCACTTTACATGTTCAGTTTAATTTATGTATTCTATTCTACTGATATAGTATAATATGTATTTTCTAATTGTATTTCTAAACATTGCAGCTAACGTGGATGCTTTGGTTAAAACCCTCCGGGGCGAACATTTCAAAGACAAGGTAAGAGAGCACCAGGTACTTAGTTATGATGGTGTGGAGGTCTCTAACTGAATTTAACTGACTTTAATCCAGTACTCAAACTTCTGCATCAAGGATGCACTGAGATGTCTCTAAACATGCCCCTCTTTTCTGTTTTATTGGGCCGAAGAATTGCTGATTTTGCATGGTTTCAAATCATCACACATGCACATACTTCTTTTGACCAAAACCATATATCTCTTCGACTTGTTTGCAGCTGGGTGTGACAAATATTGACGCTCCAGCATCGTCTTCATCGCGTCCCAACGTATTCGTGGGAGTTCTGGTCTCTGGTCTGCTTGCCGCCCTCGGAATCATCGTGGGATACTTGAAATGCCAACGCAGGTCTGACGTCAAGGAAGTGAAGCTGGTGAGCACATTTTACGGATCTGTATGTTACCACTGCGCAATCAGCAGACACTGTAACTTTTAACCTTACATTATGACCTGTAGGAGTACAGTCATTCTTTGACCGCGTACTTGCTGCAATCACGTTATAGATTCACTACCAGCATGCAGAGATTTCCTCAGGCGAGATTCATGTTTTCCTACATCTGAAATCATGTTTAAAATCATTATTTTCTTCTTTAGCTGCCAGCGTTTTAATTGGGAAATGCTGCTGGCCAGCTATCACAGAGAATACAGAGAGAGAGGGAGAGACCCACACCCTGCTCTCTGCTGCCATATTCATCTGCAGAAGTCACTGTTTCATCTACTAGCCAGACGCAGATGTGACCACATTAGAGGATGTGTTTGTGTGTTTATAAGCAATAGTTGAAGCGGGTGGGGGACTTGGTGGATGCATCTGTGTACATATGTGTCTTTTTTTGTGCGTGACAGGACGTCCAATCATCAAAACAAATGCTTTTCGCTTTCCTTAGAGGTTTAAGCGAAGGACAACAGCACAGTGAAGTAGTTTTGTGCACAGATGCATATGTGCTCCCTTCCCCGCAGCTAGTTCCTTAAATATCCCGCCACCCGGGTGAAATTTTCCATCCATCCTTTCTTTTTCGTGCTGTATCTGCAGGCGGAGGAGGCCTATCCAGTAGATCAGGAGAACCAGGGGAACACCCTTGTATCCGTGGCCCCCCTCAACCCCCCTCCAGAAACCCCGGAGAAACCTAGTGTGAACGGCGGCGAGTCCCCCGAGGCAGAGAAGACCCAAACACCTCCTCCCACCAATGGCCACTCCACCAAGACAGCAGACACCGAGCTGTGAAAGTCTACAAATAATCGCAGACCAGGAACTAACCCCACAAACACACCGATACATACACACACACACACACACACACACACACACACACACACATACATGTCTATGCAAACTCTCCTCCCTTTCTGAATCCACTCCTGCCCAACCACAAAGACTCCACAACAAGGTGGACATCAGGGACTAGAACATTCTCCTACATCAACACTCTTCTTGTTATGGTCCCCTTTGCCTCCTCCTTTGGCTGTGTGCCTCAATAAACATCAGGAAAAACTAGTCTGATGATGGCGACGGTGAGTGATGTCGATGATGACGAAGGCTCAGTCCCTGGGTTGTTGACGGCAGTCCGGCTGGGAACGAGAGACAGGAGATGGGCAGTTCTGGGTGGGAAGAGAGTGTATTTTCAGCAGCACTGGTTCCCATGATGACTGCAGCCTCTGGAGTCACAGCCATGTGCTGTCACACAGCAGAGTCTCTGCATGTCATCAGGTTTTAAGCTCCCACCGACCCTCCTCTAGTTAAAAGCATATAAATAAGCATATAAATGAAATCATTTCTTAGTTTGTTGTAAAGCCAAGAGGAAATAAATCACACTGCCTTGAAATCTGTTTACAGACTTCTCAGAGAGAAAATCAATTTGGGCTCTGATCTCGTATGTCTGATTGAGTTATTGATCAGTTGGTGTGCCTTCAGATCATGCATGTGTGTGTGTGTGTGTGTGTGTTAACGTATACTTGCATTTGTACTGTGCATGCACTGTATGTATATATCCATACATGCATCTAAGCTTGCTCGCTGTATGTACGCGTGGTTGTTTGTGGTAAATTCCGAGTGAATGACGATGTCTTGAATGTGCATGTGACATTAGCCATGAAAAGTGTACAATTTTGTGAAATGAGTTGACAAAGTGATTCACCCCCCCCCTCACCCTCACATCCCCGTTGAGGCGGAAGGAGTATTGAAGTTTTAATCACACCATTTTCTCAGCCCAGAGGAATTCTCCAATCTATCACTGCACGCTGTAGTGAAATCAATCACAAAGCCAACAGGCCTCTCTCTCTTACGGCGGTTTCACAGTCACTGCTGAAAATCATGAGACCGGCTGTCTGGCGAACAGACGGACGCAGAGTCTCTCACTGTCAGCTCTGTTTTTGTCAGTGTTACTCTCTTTTCAATATACTGTTTAAGCTCTTTTCACTACCAGTATTCTTTTGAGCAGTATGTATAGTATGGTGCTTTTTTTTAAATTGATTTTATTTTGTGTACCCACATTTGTTTGTTTCTGTGTATCAAAGAATTTCATTTCATGGCTTATGTTGTACTCTAAAATCTTCTGTGGCACTTAATTGTGATCCAGGTCATACAACATAAAGAAATATGTTTAAAGGGCTGTGTTAGAAAAGACGCAACCAGTGGCCCCAAATCTGTGATTTCTTTGTCCTGAATACAAAAGTAAGCCGCAATGTTCTGAAAAATATTCTGATATATACTGTAAGTGGGATGTCTTGCATTGATTTCTCCTTTTGAATTTTGTATAATTTCATTTCTAACTAATTGCAACATTTTTACTAGCACCCTGTAGTTTAAATTGGGTTTAACATGAAAGAATAAAATGCGAAAAAATAAATAACTTTTTAGGAATTGTCGTGTTCTCAGCCTCGTTTCTTTTTAAATAGGAGTGAGCGTATGGAGGATTCATCTGTACATCTGTGCTCTAACACACACACATTGAATTTAAATCCCGTGCAGCCCATAACATCACACAGCTGGTTTGCATAAGCGGTAGTAATGACATCACTTTGCGCTGTTTTGTCTTTCACAGTTTGGGTGGGGCAGCGAAAACATCCACCAGCTGTCTTTTCTATACGGCACAGTACATGTTCATGAGCAACATGTCAGCCCGGAGCCTGCTCACTATCCATCATGTCACGTATACGCATTTATTTAAAAATGTATTTTCTGTCATCATCCGCTGCATGTGACGGTGTGACAGTTTATTTCCCATCCCCACACACACACACACCCTTCTTTCATCACAAGATCAAGCCCCGTGTGAATTCCTACCCTGCCCTGTCCCCTTCCACACCCTGCCAGGAAAATATTTCCTCAAGGCTGTTGAGTGCTGCTGTCGGACAGTCCTGTTGTTGTCACAAATTGACACAACCGTCACAGAAAAACACATAGCACAGACATAAATATATTGGGTTGTATGTCATCATCTACATTCTGAGTCTGGCCAACTGCTGCACGGTGCAAATTTAAGACGTGTAAATCCCGGTGGATGTAATCGTCCCTCTATGTGTCATTTGCAGCCTTTTTTGACCTTGAACTCTGTGAGGTGAATCCCCAGCTAAGATCTTATTTTACACACAGTGCCTTGAATAAAGAAACCAACAGACTATGTGAGAATATCGAGTTCACTTCTCTTTTTACTTATTCCTTATAGGCTCTCTCTTCTATCAAACTTAAAGGGATGGTTCGTTCAAGTTAGACACATATTCTTTCATAAATCACTAATAGTATCTTGGCATGCAGATTGATTTGCCCAGTTTTTGGGATATGCATCTCTGGATTTTCTGCCACCGACCCAATACAATGGAGATTAAGTGAAATTGAGCTGCTTGCATTATTGAAAACATCTCCATAATCTCTTCATAATCCAGAGACTTTGTTGTGAGCATTTTTCATTGGAAATACTATGCAAACTGTAGTCAATGTGCTATGTGCATTATCCAGAGTAAAGCAGACATTGTGTCTGGAAAGAGATGCGGTTGAATTATTTTTCTATTCTGTGATCATTGCAAAGAAAATTCCATTCAACTCAATTGCACTCCAATGGTATCTAACTGGCCTAATACCAACAATAAGTGAATAAAAATGTTTTATTTGTGATTTGGGTGAATCAAACTTTTCATTTTTCCACCAATCGGCCCCTGTACCCCTACTGCATATCACTCCAAATCTTCTCTTCTGCAGCTTTTCTTCAGTGTCACACAAGTCCCCCAGCTCCAGCCTCCTCCCCTCCCATCCTTCATCCCATCCAGCTCTTAAATTTCTCCACCCCTCTACTCCTCCATCCAGCCAAGAGTAGTGTATGTGCAGTGGAATCTGGGATTACGAACAAAACTCAGCTGGTTGTTTTTATTGTGGGGTGGCTCCCCCCTCTGCGTAGCTACAGCTGCCAGATACGTCATGTTTTCCTTCTCCTTGCCAGAGCACACCCCTTCCAAACTCATTGATGGTAAGATAATATTGGGCGGAATGGAAGGGTGGGAGGTAAAGAAGTGCACACAAGAGGCCGAGTGGGACCCTGAGGTCAGAAGGTGTGGTCTGCAGACGGAGCCTGCGATGAAAATTAAAAGATGATAAAGTTTCGGGTTCATGAAAAGGTTACAGTGATGCTGGGAGGCAGTATTAACGAAGGAATTCATCAGGTCTTTCATCCTGCATGATACAGGATTTGGAGCCATCATACATCATATCTCTCCTCTGAGTTTTCGGTTCTAGGACAAAATACAACAAGGGATGTTTACCAACTTAATTCCTTTCTGGATCATCACATGTGGTGTTGATACTGACTGGAAAACTGTGAATAACACAGCATGGCCTCTCTGAAGTTCATGCAACAACGAGATAGTCTCTGTTAACAAGTTTTCCTACAGTGAAAATGCATTATATTCAATGATTAATGCAAGCACCATGTAGTTAGTCCCAATCAATTATGTACAAGACAGATACAGTAAATATTAATCCAAATGTCGGGATTTTTTTTGTCTGGAAAAATTAAGAAAGAACCTTTAGCAGGTTAACAGTGAAGCAGAAAAACATTTCATCCATCTAAAAGATTATGATTTTAAACCTGCAGTTACAAATGTTGGCCGCATGGTGGCAGCAGAAACAATATGTGAACACACTGACATATTATTTTAATTTGATATTAGCAAACAGCTGCTTATTAACACGCCCAGCAGGTATGGAGCAGCTTTACATTTGGAGTCATGTGTCTGACCACCTGATGAGTGTAAGTCCTTACTAAATATCTAGCTGCTAATTGGCCCTGTGTGTGCACCCTCATTTGCATATTTTGGTCATAGATACATAATTAACCAGTGGTGTTTGGAAAACTCCAGGTCGTTTTAAAACACTTATTGTTGTTCTGGATGTATTTCCAGAATCCAGACTCTCTTCTAAACATCTGGATAACAAAATATTCCGTTTGCTGAATGACGTCTGTTCCTGAATCAAAACAAAGATGGCACCTGGTCGGCCACCTGGAGAGGAAACAAGTGTTGCAACGTGGAAAAAAGGGTCAAATATCTTTTTTTATGTGTAGCAGGCAGAATAGTTTTTCATCCAGGGAGTTGGAAGACTGTTTGAGGATTCGGAAAATGCCGTCAGAACAGCGGTAAGTGCTTTTGAACAGCGCTGGTTAATTACCAGTGCTTACCTGTATCACCTGAATGCATGCCAGTACACCAGAGGCACAAACTGGGCCTAACATCAGCTAGGTGCTAACTTTGTCCATGTGCTATTTGGTGCTTGGTAGTTAGTGTGCAGTGAGTTAAACACCTGGTGTGAATGTAAAATACTTGTGACAGTGTGCCTGAGTCATTTAGTAGTGCTAAAAATCAAAACAATGTGCTTAAAGAAGCTAAAACGCTCAGTGGAGCTGAGTTGGGGGATAATACTTCATGGGTTTTCTGTTTATGAACAACATCTGTTGTTCATGTTCAACATGACTTACATAGAAATATGTAATTATGTACAAAATGTACAAACAATATTGCTAGACAACAGGCTTGGGGGAAAAAAAAGAGTTATGAATAACAGATTTATAGGCCAAGTGAGTGCTGTTATAATACCACAAAATAGCTCATTGTTGAACCTGAAAGTATCCTCAGATAGAGATGAGAGACTGGAGAATTGGCTGCATGCTGAGAGCCAGACCTGGAAATGAAATTACTGCCCAAATATACTGTTACTGTGGAGGAGAGTAAACAAAACAGTTGTCAGAGTTAATTGCACTGGGCAATTTAATCGCACTCTGCCAATCAAAAGAAATGACCTACGCACGTTGAATCACACACTGTATTACATCAAGAAATCTGTGATCAGAATGGATAACGAAGGCCCAGTTAAACCTAACCTGGAATCAGTTAATTCAATGCCACCTGTTTTAGTTTTTTAGAGATTAAACCGACCCGCTTATCAAGAGAACAATTCATAAAGTTTGAGTGGGTTTCAGTTCCAGAAGTGTACTCCACTTGAACTTGATGGAATGATTTACGTCTCTGACATCTTGGCAGCTGTGAAAGAGTTTGTTTTCTTTCCTCATGCAACACCCTTGAATGAACACAACAGTACACATCCACCCACGCTCGCAGAGACATCCTCTCAAAATCTAAAATGCATGAAAACCGGAGAGAGAAACTTTATATATTTAAAAAAAAACTCCAAACATGCATCATGGGAAATGTACTATGCAGTTTCAAAGCTGGGATCCACATTAAGGGAGGGGTCCCACTCTAAGACAAATATGGAGCCCCACTGACTAATGTGCACACACGAGGGAGTAACCAGACACGTCCTACATGTAAATGTCCCATCAGAGAGCCGTGTCAAAGGCCAGGTCACTTTTTTTAATCATTTCTTGTGTAACAACAGTTTACGCCTGATTAAAAGTCGCCACAAGATTAATTTGGTGTTCATAAACTGCAGGTTCTTATCACGCGTCATCTGCCTAATATGTGTGGTATGAGGTTAAAAATGGAGCGACTGCACTTGGATTATGAAAGCAGCGGATGTACTAATGAACAAATGATGAAAATTGAAAAGCTCAGATTGTATATTTTGTCTCCATAGACACCTAAACAGCAAATAACAACGGAAAATTGATATCCCGTCTGTTTCCTGCACATTTCTCTGTGCTGTCGTCCATTCCCAACATCTGCTGAGGAAAACAATCTGGAAGGCATTGTCTCCTTTTTCCAGTGATGCAACTGTTCACAGAAGGCACATCACACCCTGCAGTGTAATGTGTAGATCATGCAGTTGATTGCATACTAATGAAAATGTACTAATGCGGATTTAAATACTCCAGACAAATTGTGCAATAATGCTACTTACTAGAAGTCTAATGTATCTGGCTGATTAAACGAGATGTAATATTAGCCTCTAAATACTTAAACTGAAATATTCGATTAAAATATACACACATTAAAATAGGCAAATACACAACATTGTGGTGGAAGTGATTTGACATCAGTCCAAACTGAAATAATCCAAACTTTGAAGCATGCAGAGGAACGTGAAGTTTGAATGTGATATTGTTGGGTTAGGATGCCCCCTGCTGTGGCCTTAGAGGCAAACTGAGGGCAAGCCTGAAACAGCAGAGTCAGAGTGAAAAGAAACAAATACAAAGCGAACCATTTGTTATAATTTTAAGGAATTTGATTCCCCCGGCCCAACCGAAGTTTTAACTTAAGACATGTGTGACTGTACATTCTGCTTTTTTTTCTCATGCACATCATGTAAACTACAATCTGAAGCTGTGTTGTCGTGATAGACGTCACTGTTAGTGCAATGCTGTTTGGATCTGTTAAAGTGTATTTCTGCAGTGAGTATAAAAATACCTGCAAGTCTCTATAACCTCATTAGAAGTCTTACAAGCTTTACACTCTGCCAGTTCACAGACACATGGTCTACTTGGCAGTGGACACCACGGTTCAAGCCTGACTTGAGGCTTGTATATTCCTTACTGAACACCACGGCCTTGGCTCTAATTTCAAGGCACTCTTGCCTACATACATGCATTTTGAAAATAGGCAATTCAACTGCATTGTCACAGCAACAAAAGCAAATTAGTCAATTTAATAATCTTAAAAAATAGAATACTATATACGTTGAAATGAATAAATACTGTTCACCATACATAAATAGTAATTGCAAAGTGTATTAAGACAAAAATAGCCATTGAGGTATGCAAAAAATAAATCAAAATAAATGATTAAATAGAAAAAGATTCTTGAATTTTAACAAAAATATATTGATTTAAAGCTAATTATATTTTAGTGTTTTACTCCACGTCTTTTCTCCTTGTTAAAGTATGCTGCGTGGAATTATTATTAGGTGTTTTTTAACAACCAATGATGATGCATGTTTGTGATTTGAAGATGTTTTTCTTTTCTCTGACCCTTTTATTAGGCTATTTTATGCACCAGAGATTAAACACATGATAATATGAGATTCCAGTTAGAGACATTCATTGTAGATTAGTAATCTTATCGGTGGCCATATGGCCTCCCTTGCTCGGTTACACACTCCAATCGCGTCTCTTTTAAAAGCCCTGAAAATGTGTTCTCCACCAACCTCCTTCTATCAGTGATGGAGTCTTTTATGAACATGCAATTTTCTGCTTTGGTTACTTCACATGAGAGATTTTCTGTAGGAAATTTGTGTTTTTGAAGCTGTTGGGGGAAAAAAAAAGTGTTATGTCATGCTTATTTTAGCTTATTCCACATAAATATTGTGTTTGATTCTAGCATCAGTGTGATTCATCTAGCCTTAGGACACAAGGGTGTACCTTTTTATTGTTAGCTTACCCTTTAATTCAACCTATTTGTTAACTAAAATAAATATATAATGTTTAGATTTTTGGTATTATTTGGTTTAGTTTTTTTGTTTTGTGTTGGGTTTATGGGTTTATGGGTTTATTATTATTATTATTATTTTTTTTTTCATTTGAATGTTTGTGCTGTTGTTTGTTCTCTATTATTATATAATATATAGATATATATCATATATATATATATATATATAATATATATATAATACATGAGCTGATCAGGTCGAATATAAAAAATACTATACATATATACTATACATATATACTGATATTATCAGGGGCTCGCCCTGAAAATGTGTTCTCCACACACCTCTGCTATCCGGGAGTGGAGTCTTTTATGAAAATGCAATTTCTGTTTGGTTACTTCACACATGAGAGATTTCTGTAGGAAATTGTTGGTTTTTGAAGCTGGGTGGGGGAAAAAGTAAGTTGGATGCACGCTATAGCTGTGTGTGTTAGTGGTTTTTATTGGTTGTGTTGTGTTTGTTTGGTGTTGGCGGTAGTAGTATTATTAATTTTTATTTGAGTGTTGGTGCGGGGTATGGTGTGGGGTGTGGGTGGGTGAGTGGTATGTATGTCTCGCATTGATAGAGAGATCTCGAGATATAGATATGATGAGAGAGTAGATGAGAGATAATAGCATAGAGAGTATTATACTATAGGTGGGTGGATTATCATATACGATCAGCTCGAGATATAGATAGAGATATATCTATATATATATATATATATCTATTCCGTATGTGTGTCTATATCTAGATTATCTTATATATAGATATCTCTCTATATTATAATATCTATTATCTATATATATATATATAATATATATTGCACCAACATGAGCTGCTCGGGTCGAATCTAAAAAAAAAATATACTATATACTATACTATATATACTGATATTATCAGGGGCTGGTAGGCAGGTGAGTGTATAAAAAATATGGTAAAATCATGATTTTGAAAAATTTGGAAATTCCGACATCACCGCCGTGAACTTCCGCGTCAAGATGATACCCTGTCAGGTTTCTCTGTGTCCGTTTCTAGGCGCACAGAATAAAGGGAAAACACCTGCAGCTCTCGGTGTTTATGTGAACCCTGGAAGCTGGAAATAATCAAACGGGATGACGACACCTGTATCCGCAGCATCGATGAACGTGCATGTGCTCGGAACTTTCTAGAACACAGGTGAGCTGACGTCAGTTTGGCCAATTCACCAATAAATAAATAAAAAAAACACTCGTGCGGCCTTTTAACTATTAAATATGAGATATTAAGATTAATTTATTATATTCCGACACGTCAGACACGTCGCTGAGTTTAAAACGCAGCAGACAAACCGGAGGTGAACCGTGTCGCGTGTCTCTGCTCTCTGCGCCTGTTTGTAAACATGCGTCAAAAGCACGTGACCCCGAGAGGAGCCGTCCAATCAGCGGACGGGGGTGTGCGCCGGGTGGGCGTGGCCTGTTTGTGTCGCTGTGAAAATGTCGGTGCGTGTGTGTGTGTGTGTGTGTGTGTGTGTGTGTGTGTGTGTGTTTTTCTGTAATCAGTGCAGGGGTCCACTCTGGATTTGATTTTAAAGTGGGAGGTGGATCGGGGTGGGAGGTTGGTTTTGGCAGCGGTGGATGACGGAGTGGCGACAACAACAAGGACGTGTTGCGAAAGAGGCTGTGTGGGTAAGTCATCGCCCCTTTCCCGGAGAAAGTGTTTATTTACATCCAGCGCCATGCTCCACCAAATCATACAATCCTGTACATATGTATTTATATATATATGCATGGGTATAGGTTACTGTGCATGTATGGTGAGCGGTAGGCTGTTTAAGTAATTATTTATTTATATTTTTTATTTTTTTATTTTTTATTTTTGTGTGCAAAAGTTTGAATCTGTGGACTGACTGTGGAGACTCGATGCAGGGCGAGCAGCTGATGGAATGAGCGCTACCGCTGCCGTTTCCCTCCTCCTGGTTTTTGGAGACGCCAGAACAGACCCGGTGTGGTGTCCCCGTCCCCATGAGGAGGGAGCCCGTTTCTTTTTTTGACCTCAGCTGGAGTCAAACTACAACTTGTTTCACACAACTAAAAAAAACATTTTTACATGTTTTTAATAAATAATAATAATAATAAAAAAAAGAAACAGCTGAGAGCAAATCCTTGCTTATTTCCGGGTAACGTTGGAAGACAACTGCGCACGACAATCAATTCACGGGCATGCGTGATTTTTAATTGGCTCTGGTAAGAGATACCTATGAGCAACAAGAGCAAATAAAGCATGTTACAGTATAGGAACGTCATATGAAATAAAAATAAAAAAAATAAAAATAATAAATAAATAATTCTTAAACAGCCTCACCGCTCACCATACATGCACAGTACCTATACCATGCTATATATATAAAATATGTGCAGGGTTGTATGATTTGTGGAGCATGGCGCTGGATGTAAATAAACACTTTCTCCGGGAAAGGGGCGATGACTTACCCACACAGCCTCTTTCGCAACACGTCCTTGTTGTTGTCGCCACTCCGTCATCCACCGCTGCCAAAACCAACCTCCCACCCCGATCCACCTCCCACTTTAAAATCAAATCCAGATGGGACCCCTGCACTGATTACAGAAAAAAACACACACACACACACACACACACACACCACCGACATTTTCACAGCGACACAAACGGCCACGCCCACCCGGCGCACACCCCGTCCGCTGATTGGACGGCTCCTCTCGGGGTCACGTGCTTTTGACGCATGTTTACAAACAGGCGCAGAGAGCAGAGACACGCGACACGGTTCACCTCGGTTTGTCTGCTGCGTTTTAAACTCAGCGACGTGTCTGACGTGTCGGAAATAATAATTAATCTTCTTATTTCATTTTAATATTTAAAAGGCCGCACGGTGTTTTTTTTATTTATTTATTGGTGAATTGGCCAAACTGACGTCAGCTCACCTGTGTTCTAGAAAGTTCCGCAGCACTGCACGTTCACGATGCTGCGGATACAGGTGTCGTCATCCCGTTAGATTATTTCCAGCTTTCCAGGGTTCACATAAACACCGAGGGCTGCAGGTGTTTTCCCTTTATCCTGTGCGCCTAAACGGACACAGAAACCGACAGGGTATCATCTTGACGCGGAAGTTCACGGCGGTGATGTCGGAATTTCCAAATTTTTCAAAATCATGATTTTACCATTTTTTTTACACTCACCTGCCTACCAGCCCCTGATAATATCAGTATATATAGTATATGATATAGTTTTTTATATCGACCTGATCAGCTCATGTATTTTATATATAATATATATATATATATATTATATATATATATATATAAAACATAACAACAGCACAAACATTCAAATGAAAAAAATAAAATAAAAAAAATAAATAAACCCAACACAAAACAAAAAAAACAAAAAACAAAAATCTAAACATTTATATTTTTTTGTTATCAAATAGGTTGAATTAAGGGTAAGCTAAACTTAAAAAGTACACCCTTCTGTCCTAGGCTAGATGAATCACACTGATGCTAGAATCAAACACACAGTACATGCATTTAAGCTAGCATGACATAACACTTTTTTTTCAAACAGCTTCAAAACACAAATTTCCTACAGAAATCTCTCATGTGAAGTAACACACAACAGAAAATGCTGTCATAAAAGACTCCATCACTTAGAAGAGGCTGGTGAAACACATCTTCAGGGCTTTTAAAAGAGACGCGATTGGAGTGTGTAACCGAGCAAGGGAGGCCATATGGCCACCGATAAGTTACTAATCTACAATGAATGTCTCTAACTGGAATCTCATATATCATGTGTTTAGCCTCTGGTGCATAAAATAGCCTAATAAAGGGTTAGAGAAAAGAAAAACATCTTCAAATCACAAACATGCCTCATCATTAGTTGTTATAAAAAAACTAAAAATAATAAAATAAAATTCCACGCAGATACTTTAAAGGAGAAAAGATGTGGAGTAAACACTAAAAAAATTAGCTAGGGGTTTATCAATATAATTTGTTTTGAATCAAGAATCTTTTCTATTAATCATTATTATGATTTATTTGGCATACCTCAATGGCTATTTGGGTCTTAATACACTGCAATACTTAATGGGGGAACAGGGGTATTAGTCATGGCACTGAGAGTAGATCGTATTGGTTTTAGGGAGGTTAAGAAGACGAAAGGGGCGGTGGGGGTTGGGACAAGGGATAGGGGAAACGTGCCGGTGGGAAAAAGGAACATAGGAAGAAAGACGTGCATTGAACGGAGGCCTAA